>NW_027660989.1:197500-387786 GCF_963280865.1 Gymnoscopelus braueri | reverse complement strand
TGATACTTTTACTTAAGTAAAAAACGTGAGTACTTCTTCCACCATGTAAACACACACAAGCTCAAGCAGTCGGTAAAGAACGCACAGAAAACCCACTGCTCCGCTCCATTCTCTTCTGTCTTCCTTATTTATCACAACCAAGGGTGCGCTTGTTTGTTATATCGCTTGTAGATCTGTTATTATAAATTATATGCAATTCTCTTCTTCATCCCATGATCTGGGAGAACGATGTGATGCGTTGCCTGTCGTTCTGGGAGTCTCCTACGCTTCTGCTACATTGATCATTTAATTGGCTCGTTGGACTCTCAATCAGAATCAGAATTATTTCAATCAGAGTGAATAAATACTGTAATATTTTTAAAAAATATTGTTAATGTAAACGCTAACTCAGAGAGTGTACAAATGAATGGTCTTTTCTGTTTTCAGCATAATAGATAATGTCCGTGATTTCAAGTAAAATACAGACTTCGCTTATCCAGTGCGAATGCACCCAAAAAAAACACAGACGTCGGGGGGTCGGAGGTCCCCACATAATACTAGTCCCGTGCGAATAGGGCTTAAGATACAAAGTTCATAATAATAATATGAAAAGAATAATTTACACTTCACAGGAGCAGAGATGGATAGGTACGGATCTAAAGAACAACAACACTTTGTGGAATGGGGAAGAGAATGTAGACAGAACAGAGATATTTGTTTAAGAAAATATGGATGTGCCAGTAGGCTATTTATTGCTCTGGTGTTTTCTTCTTACAAAGTGGGATTCTCTTCAAATGATTTATGCTTGTGTCGCACCGCAAACAACGTGTCGTGCGTCGGGGTTTCGGCTCATGGGTCGCTTTGGTGCGCGGCTCGTGGGTCGCTTTGGTGCGCGGGTCGCTTTGGCGCCCGGGTCGCTTTGGTGCGCGGCTCGCTTTGGTGTGCGGGTCGCGGGTCGCTTTGGTGCACGGCTCGTGGCTCGCGGGTCGCTTTGGTGCAACGGCTAGCTTTGGAGCGCGGCTTGCTTTGGTTGTATGCGTCCTGTGGATGCTGTGATGGTTGGTTTAATGCGTCCTTTATTAAAAAGGTGCGTCAGAGACACAGCATGCAGGGCTAGCAGCATCACTGTCTGTGTGCATTCGTACGTGGGTGTGTGTGTGTGTGTGTGTGTGCCTGCACCTGTCGGGCCTCCTGTTCCTTGTTGTACATTACATTGTCACTGTCGTGCGGACACATTCTATACAAACCTGTGAAAAAAGAAGTGTTGTGTTCCAATGGATCCATTGCAGTTATGATTTAGTAACAAGGTCTTTACTTGTTAATAATTCATAAAATAAAAGCCATTGTGTGTGGATATGTATTTAGTTTTTTTTCCTGTCTATGTATTTGTTTAAAATAATTTAAGAGGTGCTATACTTAACCATTAATTGCTTAAAGGGATTGTAGGCAACATTAAGCCTAAATTTGAAAAATACCTCTATATATATATTTTGCATGTTTTCCCCTCTATCAGCCACTATATAATGATGCTGGGGTGTTTTCCTGCATTGAAAAACACTCCTCTTTCTGAAATCCGTATTTTCCCTACTATTTAGGTTACACATCCGGGTATCCGGTCCGTAAATTAACGCACGCATGTGCGCATCCGTGCGCGTCCGTGTCCGTGTGAACTTTTTACTTTCGGTTTTAAAATGCTCTCAAACTTCGTTTTTGAGGCACATAATTTACTTTTCAGATAGCGTTTGGATAGAATTTAGTTGTTTAACTTCATATATGTGGTCAATTTGTCATGAAAGAGCCTATTTAAAAATAAAAATTCAGAGAACCGGCAGGGGCGGGCAGTTCCGCGAATTGTATCCGAATAAAGTAACCTATATTCGGCATGGCCCGTTTAGAAGTCTCCTTACTCTATGGAAGTCCTCCGTGCGTCAGGGAAAAGAACTGCTGGATTTTTTTCCTTTGTTTATCTCTGAATCGCCTACAATCCCTTTAAACTATGAATACTCCATGTGTTAGATTGTGTGGAAGAGGTTTGTTATAACATATTATTCTGTAGCTGTCAAATAACCTCACATGTTGTGCATAACCACAGCATAAGATCGACCACATCCTGTTGAAGATGACAGTTGACTTACTTTTGGAGTGAGAGGTACCTCAGTAGGTGTGTGTGTGTGTGTGTGTGTGTGTGTGTGTGTGTGTGTGTGTGTGTGTGTGTGTGTGTGTGTGTGTGTGTGTGTGTGTGTGTGTGTGTGTGTGTGTGTGTGTGTGTGTGTGTGTGTGTGTGTGTGTGTGTGTGTGTGTGTGTGTGTGTGCGTGCGTGCGTGTGCGTGTGCGTGTACAGCACGTGTAAGTGCGTGCGTCATTTTCTAAAATCTCAATCTTCTGACTGTACCTGAGTCAAGTGACCTAAAGTTTGTCATGTGAACTCAAATACAACAATAACAGCAAACCTTTCATGTACAACTCAGCTGGTTCATTGATTTTCTCTCTGGTGATCCTAGTCCTGCTGTGTACCGAGCGTCCAAAGTGTTGCTTTACCAATGGTGACGTGTAATGGTCTTTTACATGCACATTTTGTGTGGTGTGTGTGTGTGTATGCAAAAATGAACACATGCACACACACACGTACGTACGTACGTACGTACATACGTACGTACGTGTGTGTGTGCATGTGTTCATTTTTGTGGCATGTGTGTGCTCTCGAATGCATGTGCATGCTTGTGTGACAGAGAGGGAGATTGACAGCCAAGTTCCTTGTCTACCATTGTTACTGCCCCTCAGATGTATTTATCTAAACAAAAATAAACAAACTATACAAAACAAACTTTCTTACATCACTGCTGTAAAATATTGATATATATATATACACACAATGGCCCAAATAAAAAACACAATTGTGCAGGTTTTATTTTCCTCAGTCAAGGTGAATGTGGGCAGCCTTTAGAAAGCGCTCACAGGTTGTGCACAGCTTCCCCATATTACTGTAGATAACGTGGGTGCTCAAGTGGGCAAGATACGCAAAACTGGCACCCTGTATCGGTTAGTAGCTACCAACCTACTAATACAAGAATGTCAGTAACTTAATGCCATTCAATGAATAGTATTTCCGGACAGCCTCGTTCAAATAAATGGTTGAAAGACTATTCTCAACCAGTGGACTTCATTGTACAGCCCAATGGGGACTTGTTTCCATTGGGGTCCTATTTACCTCTAGATTGAAAACATGATTAAACTAGAAAAAGTGCTCCTCGGAGCACAGGTCTCCGCCAGGTCAGGTAGGTTATTGTGGCCTCCTGGTGGCCCTATAATAGGCCAATGTTTAAAGGGTTACATTTGTTCTTAGGCCTTGCACGGCAATCGGACACAGCATTCATGGTTTGAGGCATTTTGTGCAAAAAAAAAAGTTAGCTAAATTAGACCTGCTGGTGCCGCTATAACAGGCCAATGTTAAAAGGGTGGCATTTGTTCCTCAACATAGTGTGAATGTGCGTGCAAAGTTTGACCGCAATCGGACGGTGCGTTCATGATTTGCGGAATTTTGTTCAAAACAAGCCACTACTGCAAACTTTAGATGTCAATCTTAGCCAATGAGGATGGAATATGAAAAATCAAACACATCCGTCTTGATCACATGACTATGGAGATCATGTGTACCGATTTGCGTGAAATTTGGATAGAATCGGAAGAAGTAATATAACATTTTTTATTTTACTTAAGTCGGCCTCCTGGTGGCGCTCTAAAAGGCAAATGTAAAAAATGCAGGGCAAAGGTTTTTCCTTGACCTCAAGGGAGTGCGCATACAAAGTTTTACACAGATCGGTGCAGTCATAGGTAAAAACACAAATCGGCCTGTTATAGCGCCACCATGAGGCTGATTTGAACATTTTCAAGTGGCATTTCTTCCTCGGTATAGTGGAAATATGCGTGCAAAATTTCACGGAAATTGCATGCTGTGTTCATGATTTGAGGCATTTTGTTGAAAACGAAGCACTCCTGCAAACTTTGGAAGCCATGTTTGGCCAATCAGGATAGAATATGAAAAATCTGAAAGACCCGTTTCGTTAAATGACTATAGAGATACTGTGTACCGATTTGCGAGATTTTTGGACAAAATCTGTAGGAGTAATGTCAAAAAATATGTTTTGCACAAATCGGCCTCCTGGTGGCGCTGTAAAAGGCCCATGTGAAAAATTTGGGGCAGAAGTTCGGAATTGGCATCCAGGGAGTCTGTGTGCACAGTTTCGCTGCGATCAAGCCAACGGTGGCGGAGATTAGCTGGTCACAGACGGACGGACTGACACACGGACACACGGACGGACGGACGGGGTGGAAAACATACTCTCTTGCCATGCCTTTCGGCCTGGCGGAGACAAATATGTGCAGTGTTACACAGTAGTTCATGTTAAATTCAGAATTAGTCCATTACTTCCATTATGGTTTAAATAACATATCACTGTTGAATGGAAGTGAGAATTCTTGCTCTTTTGTAAGAATATGCATTTGAATGTTATGCACATGAAAGTCAGGGTTGCTTGCTGTATCCTCCCTTTTAATTATTATTACATATTTATTTGTTTTGACAACATGTTGAATAATTTTTTAATGGACAAGACGTTACATACCTGAACGGGTCTGTGGGGCCCAGGCACAGGGCTTCAAAAACCTCAGCCAAAACCTCCTCTAAAAAACCTCCTCTACCACCGGCGTCGTCCGCCATTTGGTGATGTGTAAGATATGGTTAGGGCTAGGGTTAGCTAACCCCACATTTAGAGGTACATTTTTTGAATAGGCAAAGTGGAGAAGTACCAGTGCAATAAGAGGCCATCTCAGAAGGGCCCCATGGGATTTTGTTTTCTTTACATTATAACAACTGGTTGCTTATGACACAATTGACAACTGAAAGGCAGGGGTGAAAGCGGCTTGACATTCTTGCTGGAACTATAATACCCCAACCTTCATCTCCTCATATTGTTTTCCTCATTCATGCATCCCTGAACACATGCATTCAATTTCTTCATGCCTGTACAGTATGGTGTAGAAAGTACAAGGACATGCATAGAAATGATTTATTTAAATCAAAGGGTATGTGTACCACATAATAATGTGTTAGTGTTGACACAAAACTTCAATATCAATTTAAATCTACAATTGGGATACTTTTCTTTGAAATTACAAACTACAAACTTCAATATGAATATAAATATCAAACTCAACAGTATTGTCTTTGGAATTACACATGAACCATTTTATATAATATAGCAAAATTAAAACAAATGGTGTATATACCACAGATGTGTTAATCTTAACTTCAATATCATAAATATAAAATTCAACAAATTCAACATTCAACAAAAAATCTAGAAAACTAACACTGATGCAAATTAACGCTAGTACACGTTTTCTTGTTAGACATGCATTCATGGCAGGTTATATGGGCTTTTGACAGCAGTTACAGTTACTCAATAAGTTTGGCTATTTTTGGTACTTTTGATTGACATTGTAGTATGATGAAAACGTAAAAAGTAAAACAAAATGGACATGGTCTCTGCCCGATATAGAATCCATGACGTAGAAGGTCTTACTGTAGTGACATATCACCTGTCAACTGGATATTAGTGGTCACATACAAATAAGATAATTATTGTACTTATAGGTTGAAATTGAAATGTTATTATAAATGCATTAATGATGAATTATGACATGCATTGCTGAACTCATATATCAGTCACTGAGCAGCATTTTGTACTGGTTGAGAAAAGTTGGCTATTGGTCACAAACCACTGAGAGAAAGATGTTTGCGTGTGTATGATTTAATTGAATGTGTATTCTTTTACTTTCTGTCTATTCCAATTCCAAAGTATTGTTTTTTTTCTTTCTTTTTTTATGCTGTAAGAGTTGTTATCTATAACCTACTTAACCATTAATTATGTGAACTATGAATATTACATGTGTTTGATTTTCTATGAATGCAAATAGACAGGCAGTTGTGTGGAGTGTAGATTCAATATATGCGTAGGCTGGATTCTGGCTGTGGCAGCAGCATGCATCTGTATGGGGCGGGGGCTAGAGGGGTGCTGTGGCAGTCTCAGGGCCCATGGACCCTGTTTTCAAACGTTTCTTCTTGATGGAACAAACAGAAGACATTTTGTCCACTATGGTTTTCTTAAGTGGCTAAAATCTTCCTTTGGTGTGGGTCTTAACTCGGGTATGAGAGTAAGTTCGCATCGTCAGTGTGTTTGAGGAGATAATAAACTATGTGAACAGGACAAACTGTTCACCTGTGTTATTATTACACAACAAAATACATCAAAACCATCATTAATATACAGACATATCTCAGCTTAGATTATGTGCAAGAAGGCTGTTTAATCATATTACATTTGTGATTCATAACTTTATATTATACTGTAGCTGACGTGCATCATAACCTCACATATTGTTCAGAACAGCAGCATAAGATTGACCACATCCTGTTGAAGATGAGAGTTAGAGGATTTACTTTTAGAGTGGGAGGTATCTCGGTGGTGTGTGTGTGTGTGTGTGTGTGTGCGTGTGCGTGTGCGTGTGCGTGTGCGTGTGTGTGTGTTTGTGTTTGTGCGTGTGCGCGCGTGTGTGTGTGTGTGTGTCTGTGCTTATGTGTGTGTTGCGTGTGCGTGTGTGCGTGTGCGTGCATGTCTCAATGTTTGACTGTACCTCAGTCAAGTGACTTACAGTTTGTGATTTGAGCTCAAATCAACAATAACAGCAAACCCTTCATTTACAACTCAGGTGGTTCATTGATTGTCATGATGTGATAATTTGTTTCTCTGCTGATCCAAGTCCTGCTGTGTACCGAGCGTCCAAAGTGGTGCTGTATAGTGGTTGCGTGCGTGTGTGTGTGTGTGTGTGTGTGTGTGTGTGTGTGTGTGTGTGTGTGTGTGTGTGTGTGTGTGTGTGTGTGTGTGTGTGTGTGCGTGTTTGCGCGCACCCATGCATTTGTTCATTCATACTCCCGAGTGAAACTGCGTTCATGTGTGAACGACAGCAAAGTTCCTTGTCTTCTATTGTTACTGCTCCTTAAAGGTAGGGTAAGTGATTCACTTCGGTTCCAATCTGGGAACCCATCGCCAACTGAAAATGAAAAACAGCGCCCTCTGCTGTTTGTTCTATGTCTGTTGGCTCTGGGCGGAAGAAAACGTAACGCCAGTGCACAAGGAAACCGGGGTTTAGGTCTGTCTTCAGCTTTCACTTCCGGTGGGTGCCACTATGTTTTCATTCCCACTAACAATATTTCTACACGGAACACTAACACCACTTCTCCCAGAGAACATGGATCGTTTTGGTTATAAGCCCACTTGTTTCTATGATGAAAGAGTAAGTTAAAATGTGAATATCTTTCCGTGGTTTTGTCTGCTCCGCGGACGCTATTGTTAAATTAGTTTGGGTTTGTTTCGAGGGGGAAAGATCGACGGACATGTGAATCCCGCCCACTACATTTGATTGGGTAAAGCGCGGCCTGCTTCCTGATCTGAAGGCACGCCCACTTGTAGCCCAGTGTGTACATGTTACGACGAGCCTTCACGACAGATTCCAACGCAGTGCAGAATCTGTTCTTGAGAGATTACTTCGGTTCAAATAAGTGTTAAATAGCTCTATTTTCTCATAGTACTCATTGCTATAGAGTGTTCGTTCAGTAAAAGGGGTCTCTATGTCTCTCCAGCTCTTTATTAAACAGAAAATGCATTTCACGTGCTCTCTCCTGATTGGCCTACCTGAAAATGTACTATATTCTGTTTACTAAAGAGCTGGAGAGATCCCTGTGACCGAACAAACGCTCTGTAGCAATGATTACTATCAGAATATAGTACTTTAACCTTTTTAACAAAACAAAACCTAAAAATATCACTTACCCTACCTTTAAGTCAGAGGTATTTCTTTAAACAAAAATAAACATGGTGCGGCTTTTGGATCCCATCTTCAGGACAGCGTAGTTATCATCCCATAGCCAAGGAGACAGTCCATTACACTATCCAATAACCAGATATAGATATACATTCTACTGTAACCCACGGTTCCAGTTTCAGAAGCTGACCCCAAAAGACCCCAAATGAACAGACAAAGTGGACGAGTACCTGGGGTTCAGTGCAATACCATCTAGGGCTCATTCAGGTCGTTCCCTTTGGATTTTCTATTTACGGGGCCAGAGCTCAGCTCTGGACCTGTCTTAATGTTCCCCTCTTTTTTCTTCTGCCACTTTTCGCAGTTCTGGCTGAACCGTGCATACGCTTTTTACGAAACTTGGCCATATGGTAGATGGTCATGAAAAACTATCAAGAAATAATTCTCACAATCTTTCGTCAAAAGGTGGCGCTATAGCAAAATGCCAACTTTGAACAGGTACAACTCATGCCCTGTTTGACCTACAGCCATGAAACTTCAATAAACATATGCGTCTACTCATGATCAACAACTTTCAGACTCTGACTTTTGACCTCTGACCTTTAGATCTCCCACCATTTTGAATTATATGAAAAACAGTTAAAACCTATCTCCTCCTGGGATTTTTGAGTAATCTGCACGAAACGTTTTACACATGAACTTTGGACCTTTGCCGACAAACAAGCAGCGAGGATTTTCCATAAGTGAAAAAATGAAGCTTTAATGAGCCAATGAATATTGCAGTTTTATGACAATTATTCATCTGCCCCTAACACATACATGCAGACTCACATTTCTTTGAAACTTTGCAGTAATGTTGAGGGTCATTCCAAATATCACTGAAACCAATCTTACTCCAATTGGTCAAAGGGGGGCGCTATAGCGATTTTTTGAAAATGCAAACTTTAAACAGGCAAAAGTCATGCCTCGTTTGGCCGACAGCCATTAAACCTGCTTACACATGTGCCTTGACTCATGAGGAACACATCTATCACGTTGACCAGTAAGCTCCGCCCTTAGATTGTCTGCAATTTGGAGCAGTTTCAAAAACCCTTTTCCAGCTATTTGCGTGAAACTGTATCATCTGTGTGATCTATTTTTTCACAGTTTCTGTCTGTTGGTCCAATGCCTTCTCCCTTAAACAAATGCCTCACAACACCAAGGTTGCCAGTTCAAGCCTCATTTGATGCAGGCTTCATTAAAGTTGCATTGCACACAACATGACTATCAGTGAATACATGTGCAATTGTTAAAAATAACATGAAATGCTTAACAATATTTGTTTGTCAATTTTCTGACATAATTATATTCTTGTAGAAAGTGAGCAACAGCAACAGTCCACCTGGCCTATTCCCATGGATTGGATCTACCCACCTCACCTGCTGTCATTCCCTCTCAATCCATAATCACACCTGCCCTCACTTCTCTCTCTCTCTCTCTCTCTCTCTCTCTCTCTCTCTCTCTCTCTCTCTCTCTCTCTCTCTCTCTCTCTCTCTCTCTCTCTCTCTCTCTCTCTCTCACTCACTCTCACTCTCACTCTCTCTCTCATTCACCAGGTCAGGTCTGTTGGTCCAATGGCTTTTCGCTTAAGTGTGTGCCTTAGAACCTCAAGGTTGCCAGTTCAAGCCTCAGTTGATGCAGACTTCATTTAAGTTGCATTGCACACAACATGATTGTGTCAATTAATGCAAGTGCAATTGTTAAAGAAAACCTGAAATGCTTATTTGAGAGTATGCCTTTTCAATGTATGACATACTTCATTCTGAAAATAGCCGATCTACAATCTCAAAACTTTTCAGATAGCAACGTGTTTCTGAGCTTGTAGATCGGCTGCTTTCACTGGTTCAATTTTATCTTCAACAGACAAGCTATAGCACTATAGGTAGTGTTGCAGCCTGTCATTCCGAAGGTTGAGGGTTCGATTCCTGTTAATGGCAATAGGTTGAGACGTCCAATCAATCCATTCTGCTTCCATCTTTCTCTCTCTTCAATCTATTATGTTTCCATGTCTCTCTCTCTTCAATCTATTCCGTTTCCATGTCTCTCTCTCCGCCCTTACATTGTCCGCAATTTTAAGCAGTTTGAAAAACACTTAAACCCAGGATTTTTCAGTTATTTGCGTAAAATGGTATCATCTGTTTGACCTCCGTTTTCACTGGATCAGGTCTGTTGGTCCAATGGCTTCCCGCTTAAGTGAATGTTTCACAACATCAAGGTTGCCGGTTCAAGCCTCACTTGGTGGAGACTTCATTTAAAGTGCATTGCAAACAACAAGACTGTATTAATGAATACATATGCAATTGATAAAGACAACATGAAATGCTTATCTGAGAAGGTATGTTTTTGCAATGTATGACATACTTCATTCTGAAAATAGACGATCTACAATCTCAAAACTTTTCAGATAGCAACGTGTTTCTGAGCTTGTAGATCGGCTGCTTTCACTGGTTCACTTTTATCTTCAACAGACAACCTTAGCCTGGACAAAGCTATAGCACTATAGGTAGTGTTGCAGCCTGTCAATCCGAAGGATGAGGGTTCGATTCCTGTTAATGGCAATAGGTTGAGATGTCCAATCAATCCATTCTGCTTCCATCTCTCTCTCTCTCTCTCTCTTCAATCTATTATGTTTCCATGTCTCTCTCTCTCTTCAATCTATTCTGTTTCCATGTGTCTCTCTCTCTCTCTCTCTCTCTTCAATCTATTCTGTTTCCATGTCTCTCTCTCTCTCTCTCTCTCTCTCTCTTGAGGGGTGGCCATAGCTGAGTGGTTAGTGAGCCAGCCTAGGGAGCCAGAGGCCCTAGTTTCCCCAGGTACGATTCCAGGCCAGGCCAGCAAATTAAATGTGTCCCTGAGCAAGACTCTTAACCCCTAATTGCTCACAGGCCCTCATTGGAAACAAGACCGCAAGGACTTTCATGAACGGACCTGTTAAAGGAATTATCCTTATCTCTTCAATCTATTCCGTTTCCATGTCTCTCTCTCCGATCTACAATCTCACAACTTTTCAGATGGCAATGTTTTGTGAGCTTGTAGATCGGCTACTTTCACTAGTTTTCGTTCCGAGGAGACACAAAAATGCCTTTATTGGTAAATGGTTTGTGAACCAGTGATCTAGAGTTGTTCGGGACACAGAGGCTTGGTTCATAATGGACGGAAATACTTATAATTATCAACAGACACTACCAGGGAGGCCATATATCTAGCTCAATGAGAAGAGAGGCAACCTCAGAGTCCGTAGATCGCTGGTCCGACCCCTGTCCGCGACAATCTATTGAGGTGATCATGATTTGACATTCTTGTGTTTACACATAGTGTTTCTTGAGGATAGGCTTAGGCGTTGTTTTACTGAGGTTAGGGTTAGTGAAGTTTAAAATGCTCATGTTAATTGCATGGTCTTCTTTCTCTCAAGTTCAGTCGTCTATGTTTCAATGGCTTATTGTGCATATTACTTATCATTGCTTCTTTCTTTTTTCTCTCTTCATTCCCTGGCCCCGCTTATCGCTGCTTGCAGCTATATTTACGGGGCCAGAGCTCAGCTCTGGACCTGTTTTAATGTTGCCCTCTTTTTTCTTCTGCCACTTTTCGCAGTTCTGGCTGAACCGTGCATACGCTTTTTACGAAACTTGGCCATATGGTAGATGGTCATGAAAAACTATCAAGAAATAATTCTCACAATCTTTCGTCAAAAGGTGGCGCTATAGCAAAATGCCAACTTTGAACAGGTACAACTCATGCCCTGTTTGACCTACAGCCATGAAACTTCAATACACACATGCGTCTACTCATGATGAACAACTTTCACGCTCTGACTTTTGACCTCTGACCTTTAGATCTCCCACCATTTTGAATTATATGAAAAACAGTTAAAACCTATCTCCTCCTGGGATTTTTTAGTAATCTGCACGAAACGTTTTACACATGAACTTTGGACCTATGCCGACAAACTGATGCAAAAGATTTTCCATAAGTGAAAAAATGAAGCTTTAATGAGCCAATGAATATTGCAGTGTTATGACAATTATTCATCTGCCCCTAACACATACATGCAGACTCACATTTCTTTGAAACTTTGCGTTAATGTTGAGGGTCATTCCAAATATTACTGAAACCAATCTTACTCCAATTGGTCAAAGGGGGGCGCTATAGCGATTTTTTGAAAGTGCAAACTTTAAACAGGCAAAAGTCATGCCTCGTTTGGCCGATTAAACCTGCTTACACATGTGCCTTGACTCATGAGGAACACATGTATCACGTTGACCAGTAAGCTCCGCCCTTAGATTGTCCGCAATTTTGAGCAGTTTGGAAAACACTTAAACCCAGGATTTTCCAGCTATTTGCGTGAAACTGTATCATCTGTGTCATCTCCTTTTTCACAGGTTCTTGTCTGTTGGTCCAATAATAATAATAATAATAATAAACTTTATTTGTATAGCACCTTTCATGACATGAAATGCAGCTCAAAGTGCTTTACAGAGCAATAATACAATTACAGTTAGAACCAATTTAACAATAAAGCAAACAAAGATAAAATAAAATAAAATAAAAGCAAGCAAAAGCAAAGGCATAAAACAACATTAAAATAGGGAATACAGTGAGGAATTAAAAATCAACCAAAGAATCAGCTAAAAGCAAGAGTGAAGTAATAGGTCTTGAGCTGTGCTTTAAAGCTATCGACAGAGGCTGCCTGTCTTAGGTGTAATGGGAGTTTATTCCACACTGTCGGTCCGTAAAAGCAGAATGCTGCTTCACCGTATTTTTTATATGTCATTGTAGGCACCTCGAGCAGGTCAGCACTTGAAGACCTGAGGGCCCGGTTTGGAACATATCTCTCTAGGCAGTCAGAGAGGTAGGTAGGTGCCAGACCATTTAGAGCTTTATAAACTATTAAAAGAATTTTAAAATCAATCCTAAAAACAACCGGGAGCCAGTGTAGTGAAGCAAGAACTGGAGTGATATGTTCTCTCATCCTGGTTTTAGTTAAAATTCTGGCTGCCGCATTTTGAACAAGTTGTAATCTGTCAGTTGTTTTCTTTGGCAGGCCAGAGTAGAGTGCGTTGCAGTAATCAAGCCGAGAGAAAACAAACATGTTGAATAAAGTCAAAGTTGTGCAGTAACTGTAGGAAACCCATAGCCACAACATCCGAAACAATGTCAACATGTAGATTAGCATCTCCAGTAATCAGAGTTCTGTCATAATTAGTGGAACAGATAGATAAAAGTTCTGATATTTCTGTTAGAAATAAGGCTTTGCTGCACTTTGGAGGTCGATACATACTAATCATAAGCACAGAGGATTGACTCTCCAATATGGTGGCCTGGTATTCAAATGATTTAAAACTGCCGAGGTTTGGCAGAGGTTTGAATTTTAAAGTGTCAGAAAAGATATTCGCCAGACCACCTCCTCTTTTTCCCTCACGTCCTGAGTGAATGAAACTGTACTTTGGTGGGCATGCTGCAGCTAGGGGCACCGCTCCATCAGATCCAAGCCAAGTTTCTGTTAAAAAGATAATATCTAGTTTCTCTTTACAGATGATATCATTTACAGAGGAAGACTTGTCATTAAGTGACCTGATGTTAAATAGGGCCAGGTTTAGCTTCAGGCATTCAACTATCTGGCTGTTGCCTCTACAGGGAATGCGTGTTAAATTTGCTATATTTGCAGAGTGTTTAAAGTCACTCCTTGTCCCGGAGGCTCTATTTGAGATAACAGTGGGAATATTGTAAACCTTGTTTTCAACAAGGCTAACTGAAATAGCCTTGGGCCCAGACATGATTTTGGCTATGCATAATGGACCCTGCCTATCTCAGCAGTCAAATGTATTCTCTAGACGTAGGGACAATTCGTAGGGACAATTCTTGCGCTGTTCTTCACGTTCTTCGTTCCTGATCTTGCGCCTCTGTATCGCTAGTGCCAACAGCGTCAACCGTCGAGGGGGGATGGTTGGGGGGCAGGGCACTGTTGATGGTTGTGGGGCCTGGCGTTTGATTTGGGGGGTGATTCTAGTCCCCTCTTTAATCAAGTCGTTCATGCTACTGGTGAACTCCAGAAGGGGTATTGGGGACAGGGAAAAAGATGATGATGAGGAGGAGGAAGGTTGATCTTCCTCATCGAGAGTCCATCCCTCCCTCTCATCGAGAGTCCATCCCTTCCCTCTGCAGACCGTGGCTGCAGAGTCGACAATCTCCTCCAGGCTGTCATCAGAGTCGACAATCTCCTCCAGGCTGTCATCAGCTTTTGTTTTTGTTTCCGAGTTATCAGAGAGTTCATTTGTTATGGCTGTTCCACCATCCTTGGTAGGGGGGGGTGTGGCGCCCCCCTCCCCCTCAGCAGCGGTGGGGGATGGTGTGGTAGCGTCTACACAAAGCCATTCATGTTTTTCAGCAGCGGTAGCAGATAACAGAGCACTATCTGTTGTTATGGAATCTTGTGCTCTGGCCTTGGGAGAGCTTGGTGAAGACATAGGAACATTATAGAAAAGGTTAGACATGAACAATTTTGCTCCCAGCTTGTTCAATTTAAGCCCGTCCGAGGAAAATAGGTGTCTTCTATCCCAAAAAAAATTGAAATTGTCAATAAAATGTACAGATTTGTTGGTGCACGTAGTTGAAAGCCATTTGCTCAGTGCAGACAGTCTACTGAAACGTTCATCGCCGCCTCTTGTAGGTGGTATTGGGCCGCTGATGCACACCTTCACATCAAGTGAGCTGATTTTGCTGAATAAGGCAGTGAAATTCCGTTTTAGGATTTCTGACTGTTTGTCCTCTGTATCACATGTGCCAACGTGCAAAATCAGGGTTTTCACCGTTGGGTGTTCAGCGACAAGATTCAGAATTCTGTCATTCATGTCAGAGACTTTGTCTCTGGGGAAGCATAACACTTTTGCCTTTCTTCTTATCAAGCTTTTAACATCTTTAATAGCGGCATCCCCTATGATCAGAAATTCAGGCTCATCATATAGCCTTTTTCCTTCTGAGTTACTCTTGGTTCTTACCCTGCTGGGTGAAGAAGATTTGTTTGGTCTGTCATCAGACGGGCATCTGGGGTCCTGAAGCAATGGGCTGAATCTATTTCCCAGCCGCACCGGACACTCAGCACTCGATGTTTTGGGAGATTTGTTTGTAGATCTCCCCTTGGCAGTTTTCCACAGTTGACGCTCAGCACTCGATGTTTTGGGAGATTTGTTTGTAGATCTCCCGTTGGCAGTTTTCCGCTGTTGAAGGGGGGTGAAAGACGCGGTACCCTGTGTCCGGGGGCGATGATGGTGACGCGCGGGTGGTAGCGCAGGCCAGCCGGTCAGATCTGTAATCACAGGGCTCCGAGTTCTGCCAGTTATTCGCCCCTTCAAAGCCTTTGGCTTTGCCCCGAGAGTGTTCCATGAGAAAGCTTTGTCATGGTCTTGTCCGTTGCTCTGAGACTGTGGAATTCCATAATGTTGATTCACTTCCACATTAACTCTTAAAAAGTTTAAGTCCGTTTCCAGCACTGCAATCCTTTGAAGCAATTTTTGGTATTCCTCTGTTGAAACAGTCGGGTACATCCTGATGCTAATTAGCTTTGGCTATATGCCACGTACCCAGTCACTGGAGGTCGACAAATAGATCGAAAAATAGTATATTGAAATATGGCAAAAGCTTCTATCTATAGAAGAAATAGAGTCCCATGTGTTTATAAATATCCAGGATCATGCATGTGCCGACAGCCATTAAACCTGTTTACACATGTGCCTTGACTCATGAGGAACACATGTATCACGTTGACCAGTAAGCTCCGCCCTTAGATTGTCCGCAATTTTGAGCAGTTTGAAAAACACTTAAACCCAGGATTTTTCAGCTATTTGCGTGAAACTGTATCATCTTTTCACAGGTTTTTGTCTGTTGGTCCAATGGCTTCTCCCTTAAACGTGTGCCTCACAACCTGAACGTTGGCAGTTCAAGCCTCACATGATGCAGACTCATTTAAGTTAAATTGCAAAAAACATGACTGTATCAATGAATACATGTGCAAACGGTAAAGATAACATGAAATGCTTATTTGAGAGTATGTTTTTTCAATGTATGACGTACTTCATTGTGAAAATAGCCGATCTACAATCTCACAACTTTTCAGATAGCAACGTTTTGTGAGCTTGTAGATCGGCTGCTTTCACTGGTTTCGGTTTCGAGGAGACATACAATTTCTCTATTGGTAAATGGTTTGTGAACGAGTGATCTTAGTGTTAGTGAAACAGGGGCTTGGTTCATGACAGAAGGCAAAAGTTTATGATCTTCAACAGACAACTTCAGCCTGGATGAAGCTATAGCACTACAGGTAGTGTCTCAGCCTGTGAGTCTGAAGGTTGAGAGTTTGATTCCTGTCAATGGCAATAGGTTGAGCTGTCTGTTTCTCTCACTCTGTCTATCTGGCTCTGGTAGGTGGGTCATTACGGGGCCAGAGCTCAGCTCTGGACCTGTTTTAATGTTGCCCTCTTTTTTCTTCTGCCACTTTTCGCAGTTCTGGCTGAACCGTGCATACGCTTTTTACGAAACTTGGCCATATGGTAGATGGTCATGAAAAACTATCAAGAAATAATTCTCACAATCTTTCGTCAAAAGGTGGCGCTATAGCAAAATGCCAACTTTGAACAGGTACAACTCATGCCCTGTTTGACCTACAGCCATGAAACTTCAATACACACATGCGTCTACTCATGATGAACAACTTTCACGCTCTGACTTTTGACCTCTGACCTTTAGATCTCCCACCATTTTGAATTATATGAAAAACAGTTAAAACCTATCTCCTCCTGGGATTTTTGAGTAATCTGCACGAAACGTTTTACACATGAACTTTGGACCTATGCCGACAAACAAGCAGCAAAGATTTTCCATAAGTGAAAAAATTAAGCTTTAATGAGCCAATGAATATTGCAGTTTTATGACAATTATTCATCTGCTCCTAACACATACATGCAGACTCACATTTCTTTGAAACTTTGCGGTAATGTTGAGGGTCATTCCAAATATCACTGAAACCAATCTTACTCCAATTGGTCAAAGGGGGGCGCTATAGCGATTTTTTTTAAATGCAAACTTTAAACAGGCAAAAGTCATGCCTCGTTTGGCCGATTAAACCTGCTTACACATGTGCCTTGACTCATGAGGAACACATGTATCACGTTGACCAGTAAGCTCCGCCCTTAGATTGTCCGCAATTTTGAGCAGTTTGGAAAACACTTAAACCCAGGATTTTCCAGCTATTTGCGTGAAACTGTATCATCTGTGTCATCTCCTTTTTCACAGGTTCTTGTCTGTTGGTCCAATAATAATAATAATAATAATAAACTTTATTTGTATAGCACCTTTCATGACATGAAATGCAGCTCAAAGTGCTTTACAGAGCAATAATACAATTACAGTTAGAACCAATTTAACAATAAAGCAAACAAAGATAAAATAAAATAAAATAAAAGCAAGCAAAAGCAAAGGCATAAAACAACATTAAAATAGGGAATACAGTGAGGAATTAAAAATCAACCAAAGAATCAGCTAAAAGCAAGAGTGAAGTAATAGGTCTTGAGCTGTGCTTTAAAGCTATCGACAGAGGCTGCCTGTCTTAGGTGTAATGGGAGTTTATTCCACACTGTCGGTCCGTAAAAGCAGAATGCTGCTTCACCGTATTTTTTATATGTCATTGTAGGCACCTCGAGCAGGTCAGCACTTGAAGACCTGAGGGCCCGGTTTGGAACATATCTCTCTAGGCAGTCAGAGAGGTAGGTAGGTGCCAGACCATTTAGAGCTTTATAAACTATTAAAAGAATTTTAAAATCAATCCTAAAAACAACCGGGAGCCAGTGTAGTGAAGCAAGAACTGGAGTGATATGTTCTCTCATCCTGGTTTTAGTTAAAATTCTGGCTGCCGCATTTTGAACAAGTTGTAATCTGTCAGTTGTTTTCTTTGGCAGGCCAGAGTAGAGTGCGTTGCAGTAATCAAGCCGAGAGAAAACAAACATGTTGAATAAAGTCAAAGTTGTGCAGTAACTGTAGGAAACCCATAGCCACAACATCCGAAACAATGTCAACATGTAGATTAGCATCTCCAGTAATCAGAGTTCTGTCATAATTAGTGGAACAGATAGATAAAAGTTCTGATATTTCTGTTAGAAATAAGGCTTTGCTGCACTTTGGAGGTCGATACATACTAATCATAAGCACAGAGGATTGACTCTCCAATATGGTGGCCTGGTATTCAAATGATTTAAAACTGCCGAGGTTTGGCAGAGGTTTGAATTTTAAAGTGTCAGAAAAGATATTCGCCAGACCACCTCCTCTTTTTCCCTCACGTCCTGAGTGAATGAAACTGTACTTTGGTGGGCATGCTGCAGCTAGGGGCACCGCTCCATCAGATCCAAGCCAAGTTTCTGTTAAAAAGATAATATCTAGTTTCTCTTTACAGATGATATCATTTACAGAGGAAGACTTGTCATTAAGTGACCTGATGTTAAATAGGGCCAGGTTTAGCTTCAGGCATTCAACTATCTGGCTGTTGCCTCTACAGGGAATGCGTGTTAAATTTGCTATATTTGCAGAGTGTTTAAAGTCACTCCTTGTCCCGGAGGCTCTATTTGAGATAACAGTGGGAATATTGTAAACCTTGTTTTCAACAAGGCTAACTGAAATAGCCTTGGGCCCAGACATGATTTTGGCTATGCATAATGGACCCTGCCTATCTCAGCAGTCAAATGTATTCTCTAGACGTAGGGACAATTCGTAGGGACAATTCTTGCGCTGTTCTTCACGTTCTTCGTTCCTGATCTTGCGCCTCTGTATCGCTAGTGCCAACAGCGTCAACCGTCGAGGGGGGATGGTTGGGGGGCAGGGCACGGTTGATGGTTGTGGGGCCTGGCGTTTGATTTGGGGGGTGATTCTAGTCCCCTCTTTAATCAAGTCGTTCATGCTACTGGTGAACTCCAGAAGGGGTATTGGGGACAGGGAAAAAGATGATGATGAGGAGGAGGAAGGTTGATCTTCCTCATCGAGAGTCCATCCCTCCCTCTCATCGAGAGTCCATCCCTTCCCTCTGCAGACCGTGGCTGCAGAGTCGACAATCTCCTCCAGGCTGTCATCAGAGTCGACAATCTCCTCCAGGCTGTCATCAGCTTTTGTTTTTGTTTCCGAGTTATCAGAGAGTTCATTTGTTATGGCTGTTCCACCATCCTTGGTAGGGGGGGGTGTGGCGCCCCCCTCCCCCTCAGCAGCGGTGGGGGATGGTGTGGTAGCGTCTACACAAAGCCATTCATGTTTTTCAGCAGCGGTAGCAGATAACAGAGCACTATCTGTTGTTATGGAATCTTGTGCTCTGGCCTTGGGAGAGCTTGGTGAAGACATAGGAACATTATAGAAAAGGTTAGACATGAACAATTTTGCTCCCAGCTTGTTCAATTTAAGCCCGTCCGAGGAAAATAGGTGTCTTCTATCCCAAAAAAAATTGAAATTGTCAATAAAATGTACAGATTTGTTGGTGCACGTAGTTGAAAGCCATTTGCTCAGTGCAGACAGTCTACTGAAACGTTCATCGCCGCCTCTTGTAGGTGGTATTGGGCCGCTGATGCACACCTTCACATCAAGTGAGCTGATTTTGCTGAATAAGGCAGTGAAATTCCGTTTTAGGATTTCTGACTGTTTGTCCTCTGTATCACATGTGCCAACGTGCAAAATCAGGGTTTTCACCGTTGGGTGTTCAGCGACAAGATTCAGAATTCTGTCATTCATGTCAGAGACTTTGTCTCTGGGGAAGCATAACACTTTTGCCTTTCTTCTTATCAAGCTTTTAACATCTTTAATAGCGGCATCCCCTATGATCAGAAATTCAGGCTCATCATATAGCCTTTTTCCTTCTGAGTTACTCTTGGTTCTTACCCTGCTGGGTGAAGAAGATTTGTTTGGTCTGTCATCAGACGGGCATCTGGGGTCCTGAAGCAATGGGCTGAATCTATTTCCCAGCCGCACCGGACACTCAGCACTCGATGTTTTGGGAGATTTGTTTGTAGATCTCCCCTTGGCAGTTTTCCACAGTTGACGCTCAGCACTCGATGTTTTGGGAGATTTGTTTGTAGATCTCCCGTTGGCAGTTTTCCGCTGTTGAAGGGGGGTGAAAGACGCGGTACCCTGTGTCCGGGGGCGATGATGGTGACGCGCGGGTGGTAGCGCAGGCCAGCCGGTCAGATCTGTAATCACAGGGCTCCGAGTTCTGCCAGTTATTCGCCCCTTCAAAGCCTTTGGCTTTGCCCCGAGAGTGTTCCATGAGAAAGCTTTGTCATGGTCTTGTCCGTTGCTCTGAGACTGTGGAATTCCATAATGTTGATTCACTTCCACATTAACTCTTAAAAAGTTTAAGTCCGTTTCCAGCACTGCAATCCTTTGAAGCAATTTTTGGTATTCCTCTGTTGAAACAGTCGGGTACATCCTGATGCTAATTAGCTTTGGCTATATGCCACGTACCCAGTCACTGGAGGTCGACAAATAGATCGAAAAATAGTATATTGAAATATGGCAAAAGCTTCTATCTATAGAAGAAATAGAGTCCCATGTGTTTATAAATATCCAGGATCCATTCGTGGTTTCTCAGGGGAAAAAAACGCAATGGCTTCTCCCTTAAGCGAGTGCCTCACGACCGCAAGGTTGCCGGTTCAGTTGAATTGCAAAAAACATGACTGTATCAATGAATACATGTGCAAACGGTAAAGATAACATGAAATGCTTATTTGAGAGTATGTTTTTTCAATGTATGACGTACTTCATTGTGAAAATAGCCGATCTACAATCTCACAACTTTTCAGATAGCAACGTTTTGTGAGCTAGTAAAATCTCTCTCTCTCTCTCTCTCTCTCTCTCTCTCTCTCTCTCTCTCTCTCTCTCTCTCTCTCTCTCTCTCTCTCTCTCTCTCTCTCTCTCTCTCTCTCTCTCTCTCTCTCTCTCTCTCTCTCTCTCTCTCTCTCTCTTTCACACCAGGTCAGGTCTGTTGGTCCAATGGCTTCTCGCTTAAGTGTGTGCCTTAAAACCTCAAGGTTGCCAGTTCAAGCCTCACTTGATGCAGACTTCATTTAAGTTGCATTGCACACAACATGATTGTGTCAATTAATGCAAGTGCAGTTGTTAAAGATAACCTGAAATGCTTATTTGAGAGTATGTCTTTTCAGTGTATGACATAGTTCATTCTGAAAATAGCCGATCTACAATCTCAAAACTTTTCAGATAGCAACGTGTTTCTGAGCTTGTAGATCGGCTGCTTTCACTGGTTCAATTTTATCTTCAACAGACAACCTCAGCCTAGACAAAGCTATAGCACTATAGGTAGTGTTGCAGCCTGTCAATCCGAAGGTTGAGGGTTAGATTCCTGTTAATGGCAATATGTTGAGACGTCCAATCAATCCATTCTGCTTCCAACTTTCTCTCTCTTCAATCTATTATGTTTCCATGTCTCTCTCTCTTCAATCTATTCCGTTTCCATGTCTCTCTCTCCGCCCTTAGATTGTCCGCAATATTGAGCAGTTTGAAAAACACTTAAACCCAGGATTTTTCAGTTATTTGCGTGAAATGGTATCATCTGTTTGACCTCCGTTTTCACTGGATCATGTCTGTTGGTCCAATGGCTTCCCGCTTAAGTGAATGTTTCACTACATCAAGGTTGCCGGTTCAAGCCTCACTTGGTGGAGACTTCATTTAAAGTGCATTGCAAACAACAAGACTGTATTATTGAATACATATGCAATTGATAAAGATAACATGAAATGCTTATTTGAGAAGGTATGTTTTTGCAATGTATGACATATTTCATTCTGAAAATAGCCGATCTACAATCTCAAAACTTTTCAGATAGCAACGTGTTTCTGAGCTTGTAGATCGGCTGCTTTCACTGGTTCACTTTTATCTTCAACAGACAACCTCAGCCTGTACAAAGCTATAGCACTATAGGTAGTGTTGCAGCCTGTCAATCCGAAAGTTGAAGGTTCGATTCCTGTTAATGGCAATAGGTTGAGATGTCCAATTAATCCATTCTGCTACCATCTCTCTCTCTCTTCAATCTAATTTGTTTCCATGTCTCTCTCTCTTCAATCTATTCCGTTTCCATGTCTCTCTCTCTCTCTCTCTCTTCAATCTATTCCGTTTCCATGGCTCTCTCGCTCTCTCTCTCTTAGATCTATTCCGTTTCCATGTCTCTCTCTCTCTCTTTCTCTTCAATCTATTCCGTTTCCATGTCTCTCTCTCTCTCTTTCTCTCAATCTATTCCGTTTCCATGTCTATCTCTCTCTCTTTCTCTTCAATCTATTCAGTTTCCATGTCTCTCTCTCTCTTTCTCTTCAATCTATTCCGTTTCCATGTCTCTCTCTCTCTTTCTCTTCAATCTATTCCGTTTCCGTGTCTGTCTCTCTCTCTCTTTCTCTTCAATCTATTCCGTTTCCATGTCTCTCTCTCTCTTTCTCTCAATCTATTCCGTTTCCATGTCTCTCTCTCTCTTTCTCTTCAATCCATTCCGTTTCCATGGCTCTTTCGCTCTCTCTCTCTCTTAGATCTATTCCGTTTCCATGTCTTTCTCTCTCTTTCTCTTCAATCTATTCCGTTTCCATGTCTCTCTCTCTCTTTCTCTCAATCTATTCTGTTTCCATGTCTCTCTCTCTCTTTCTCTTCAATCTATTCCGTTTCCATGTCTCTCTCTCTCTTTCTCTTCAATGTATTCCGTTTCCATGTCTCTCTCTCTCTTTCTCTTCAATCTATTCTGTTTCCTTGTCTCTCTCTCTCTTTCTCTTCAATCTATTCCGTTTCCATGTCTCTCTCTCTTTCTCTTCAATCTATTCCCCCTCTCTCTCTCTCTCTCTCTCTCTCTCTCTCTCTCTCTCTCTCTCTCTTCATTCACTGGCCCCGTATTATCGCTGCTTGCAGCTATATTTCCTTTTAAATCTGCTCAGGGTTCCTTCATTCTCAAGAATATCCTCTGGTCATGAAAAACTAAACATGTATACTCTACATTATAACAACTGGTTGTTGATGACACATGAAAGATCACTACAGTAAGATTTACTGCCGTACTGTTAACAAACTTGTTCAATTATTCAGTCAGTCAGTCAATCAATCAATCAGATCTGTATACTGTAGGTCATAACAACTGGTTGTTGATGGCACATGAAAGGTCAATGCAGGAAGACCTGTAGGTAACCAAAACAGTGGGCCCCTAGGAACACTGGGCACCATTTAAAAAAATATATATATTTATTTAATGTAATATTAGATTTTGTATCTAAATATATTTTACAAATTAGGGGCCATACACGCACGCAAGCGCGCGCGCGCACACACACGCTCGTTTACACACACACACACACCTCGCCGAAGTCACTAGACCGGAATACCCTGACGTGAATCGATTATGCATTATCTTGTACACTTATCTAGTGACACACAAAAAAACAGCCCCTCCCACCTCTGCCACCTCTGCTAGCCTCACTTCCTGTCAAAGCCCCCCCCCAACCCCTTCAATTGCATAAAACTCTATCTCCTCACTACACTAGTCACACAACACACACACAGTGGCCAAAAGTAACTAAGTAAATTTACTGTATTCAAGTATAATTTTGAGGTGCTTTTAATTTACTTGAGTACTTTATATTACTACTCCACTACATCTCAGAGGCAAATATTGTACTTTTTACTCCAAAGCTTTAGTTAGTTAGTTAGTTTGCAGATTTTGATTATAAATACATTAATCATACATTAACCACTTATGCCCTATTTTAAACTTTGGCTATTCATAAATAGCTGATCTACAAGCTCACAATGTAAGAACTTTTCAAAACAAGTTGCATTTTTGTTTTACTTTTGTACTGTAAGGATATATTGATGCCAATACCAAAGTATAAGTTAGGGCTTATGTGGTAAATGTATTGTATACAATATTAATAATCCAAATCTGCAAAGCAGCTAGGCTAACTAAAACTGAATCTGAGATGTAGTGGAGCAGAAGCATAATAAAGCTTTGAAAATGGTAAATACCCAATTTGAGTAAAGGTACCTCCAAATTTGTACTTGAAATTTGAGTACATGTACCTTCCACCATTGTTCATTTCCATAAACTTATCTCACCCGTGTTCTTCCCCTCAAGCATTCTGGGAACACGTTGACCTGTTTTCTTTTTTGTATTACTTAATTCTCTCTTTCTCTCTCACACTGCCTCCCTCCCTCCCTCTTCCACTCATTTAATCATGTAAACGTGGAGAATAGGAAGCTCCTCTCTGTAATTTAATAAATCCTCTCCTCCCGCTGGGTGCCTTTTAAAGTGGTTGTTATTCCCTGTGTTGGTTATAGTTATTCCCTGTGTTTGATTTCCTATGAATGCAAATAGACAGGCAGTTGTGTGGAGTGTACATTCAATGTATGCGTAGGCTGGTTCTGGCTGTGGCAGCAGCATGTGTGTGTGTGTTGGGGAGGGGGCTAGGGGGTTGATGTGGCAGTCTCAGTCCCCATGAGACCATGGACCCTGTTTTCAAATGTTGCTTCTTGACGATAATAATTATTATATTGTTGATGGGACAAACAGAAGTTTACAGTCATTTTGTCCACTATGTTTTTTTTTTCAAGTGGCTAAAATCTTCCTTTGGTGTGGGTCTTAACTCAGTTATGAGGGTAAGTTCACACGACTATTGTCTGTGTGTTTAATGTCTATGAAGAGATAATAAACTAAGCAAACCTTACTAAGAAGTGCCTTATAAACAGGACAAAGTGTTCACCTATGTTATTATCACACAACAAAATAAATCAAAACCATCCTTAATGTGAAGACATAGCTCTGCTTAGATTATGTAGAAGAAGGTTGTTTTCTCATGATTAAGTTTGCATGTTATAACATATTATACTGTAGCTGATGTGCATCACAACCTCACATAATGTTCAGAACAGCAGCATAAGGTCGACCACATCCTGTTGAAGATGACAGTTAGATGACTTACTTTTAGAGTGGGAGGTAACTCTGTGTGTGTGTGTGTGTGTGTGTGTGTGTGTGTGTGTGTGTGTGTGTGTGTGTGTGTGTGTGTGTGTGTGTGTGTGTGTGTGTGTGTGTGTGTGTGTGTGTGTTTGTGTGTGCGCGCGCGCGCACCCACACCCGCACATTTGTTCTTTCATACGTGCGTGCTTGTGCTCCCGAGTGAATGTGCGTTCATGTGTGCGACCCACCCGTTGTACATCAAATATGTGGTATTGAAAATAAAATAATTGTTTTGACTGGATGATAACTTTTGGATAGCACACGCATTGATTTATAACCTTGTGATTATGAAAAATTGGCATTATTTTATTTTATTTCATTTAAACACTTTATAGGGTATATTCATATGAATGACAATAAAATATAATTATTGGATTTATTCTCAATAATAAATAATATTAGGGCATAGCTGACTGTCCAATGAATATAAAAAACATGTTTTTTAATATTATTTTAATTGCTCTTTGAATTTTGTGATACCTTGAAAACCTATTGCCTGGTTAAAGGGGAATACCACTCATTTTCAACATTGAACCATGTCATAATATACCTTAGAGCTGTTGTGTGGAAATAAAATAAAAAGTCCCCCCCGCTTCTATGTTGCCTAGAACTGGAGAATCGATTGTTGGGGTCATGTGATCAGTAGCCTCGGAAACCCAGGCTTTTTTTTTTGTTACAAAAGAAAAAAAGCCTGGGGGAGCGATGCAGGAAGGATGGTCTTGGACCTTGTTATCTCCTAACCAATCAGAGTGCAGAGCGGCGTCGCTCTAAATTTGGTGACGTCAGCGTGCTCCGTGCACAGGCCGAGGGGGGGAGGGGAGGGGAGGCGGGGACATAGATTGGTGAAGCAATAGGAAGCCACGCACAAATCCAGGCGGCTGTGTTTGGGTCCGCCCTTCAAGACCATGGATTGAGCTCGTAGCCTCAGGCTATGTGATCAGTGACATACGGAAGGTGTACTCTTTGGCCCGCCCTCTTGGCTGCATTCACTAGAATGGGGAATCTCACTTCCAGCTGAAACAGTGTGAAACAGTAGTTTACAAATGGCATATGCTTATATATCACATTTCACAAGACATTGTACTTGTAGATAATATGGAAGAAGAAGGGAGAGGGAGTCCCGCACACTGTCTTCACTTATAAAGAGGTTTTTATTTAGGATGCAACTTTTCGGCCGCTTGGACCTTCATCAGGCATAAAGAAGCAAATGGCACACAGCCAGTATATGACATCTCTCAGAGATGTGCGGGCCAATCAAAGCCACACACCAATCTGTTACCATGGAGCAGGGGGTGGCCCATATAGGTGAGTGGAGCTGGTACTTTTCCACAGTAAAAAGAAGTATTCTTACAGAACATCAGAAAGAAATTGCTACAAAAATACAATTAAATAAGTCAGTAGAAATGTATTACAATCACAAAAATAAAATACCTATATAGAGTCTACTGAGTGAGGCAGAATATATATATATATATATATATATATATATATATATATATATATATATATATATATATATATATATATATATATATATATATATATAAACATGGATATAATAACAAAATTCAAGCACAAAATGCTGTGTCCCAGGAGGGCATAATATCCAATAAATGTATTGGGGGTCAGACCTAGTAAATTACAGGTGTAAGGGTCTAAAACTCCAAATACACCAGTAGGACATCACACAAAACAGCAAGCTTAAAATACAGTTGATCAGGACAAAAAAGGAAAAATAGAGAGTTAGACAAATATCATATAAAAACTACCCAGAGGCATACAGCCTACAAATCACAGCATCACATTCAATACTAGTTCATCATTTAAACCTTTGGGGGCTAGAGTACTTGTAGATAATAGAAATTAATTGGCTGAAAATGCTTTAACAAGTTTTATATTGAAGTCGCACTGTTTCAATTGGACAGCTCTAAGGAATATTATGACATGGTTCAATGTTGAAAATGAGTGGTATTCCCCTCATGTATTTGAATTACATACATACAACACATCATAATGTGCAGACATAGCTCTGCTTAGATTATGTGGAAGAATGCTGTTTTACCTGCATTCACCTGATGTCCCTGGTCTAAATGAATGATTGGTTATACAGCTAAAGTGAAAACCAGCAGTAGAGTTGAGATTATAGGGAAACTATAGGGCCCCGTTTAGACAACAAGAGAAAATGACAAAATACAATATCAGATGTGCCTTCCGTTTAGACGGCAAAAGCATTTTCGATGGTTGAAACCACAACAAAGTGAAACCCCCTTCCAGAGTGGAACTCATTGCTCCCCCTCGCTCTGTGATAGGAAGTAGAACGGAAGTGGTTCTACGCATGCACGACTGGTCTATCTGGCAGCGCGTCTCACCGCCACCTAGCCACCTGGCATGCACGCTACAGTGTTTTCAATCACTTTGGTGTGTGTGTGTGTGTGTGTGTGTGTGTGTGTGTGTGTGTGTGTGTGTGTGTGTGTGTGTGTGTGTGTGTGTGTGTGTGTGTGTGTGTGTGTGTGTGTGTGTGTGTGTGTGTGTGTCAGACTTGTGTAGGGGCTGCTTAGGAAAATACAGAACAAATCGCGTCCTGTTTTGATACGGGACGCAAGACTTAATTGCTGATTAAAGAACAGTTCCGTATTTTACGGGACGGTTGGCAACCCTAAGGGAGAGAGACAGCAAAGTTCCTTGTTTACTATTGTTACGGCCCCTTAGTTTGAAATATGTATTTAAACAATAATAAAAATAAACAAACTATACAAATTACCAAACCAAAGAGGTGCAAGGCAGCGTAGTTATCATCCCATATAGCCAAGGAGATGACTCACATTTTTACTTCCCTACAGTGGTTGCCTGTAAGGAAGTTATTATTATTATTTTTTACTACATTTTTATCCCACAAATTTTGTAACCCATTTTTTCACCCAGTGCCAATTGCCTAAGCTGTAATCCTATGTGCTACTCTCCCTCTGCCAGCCTGGGGAGATAGCCCCGAACTTAGCTCATGCTTCCTTCAATGCATGAGGAGTGAGCAGGCCGCTTCTTATCACCAAATATGAAGATAGGTTGAAGATGTGTGAACTTTCTCAAGGGAGCATAAAAATATATTTATTTTAAGTGTTTATAGGGGCCCACCTCTTGCAAAAATCAGGGAATGCTCTATTTATTACAGATATTATTGTTAAAATTGTCAAATGACGCGAGGTCGGGGGCCACAAGACTGTGTCATAAAACGTTATATTGGAATATGTGTGAAAAAAAAGAACGTCCCCATGGGCCACATTTGGCCAGGGTTAATAATGTGCATAATAATAATTATGCATTATGCATAATTGTATTTATGTCAATTTGCATTTGTGAATGTATTAATTTCCCACATAAAATAAAGAAGTTAAAACACAGTCAATCAATACATTTTTATGATACTTTGTCACTGTTTTTCCTGAATTAATAGTTTAATGTCCTTCCAAATTGATAAAAGTTGCATGGCACCCCATCTCATGAGTAAGGTGACGATGTGCATAGTGAGACAATGTCGTCCATTTTGATATGAATGAGCAACACAGTGACATGAACAGTCCAGACTCTGGAGGACCAATGTATTTAATGTAGGGGAAGTGGTTTATTATAATGCATATAGAACTCTGGTTCAGCGAGGTAGTAAGAATTTAAAAAAAATACGTAAAGGACAAAACGAATGAATACATTGCCTCGCCTATTTAGGCACTTCTTGCACTTTCTAACTAACCGAAGGAGCACTCTCTCCCCTCACTCTCTTTCTCTCCCTCCAATGGCTATGAAGCAGGGAGAGCTGTCATTACAGGTCTGTGCACACGTATAAAGTGCAGGTTTTAAACTGTCACGGTCATTGAAGCCGACATTATGCCCAAATGCTAAGCTCACAGTTTAATAATCAATCATATTGACAAGGATTACATATTGGCAAAGAAGAAATTAGCCTCCATGACCATCATTAATGTGTTTGGCTCTACTTTATAGATTATGTGGAAGAATGTTGTTTTATCATAAAAACAATATATCGCTAAACAAGTTAAAGGTAGGGTAAGTGATATTTTTTGGTTAAAACAAAAAGTATTTTGTTAAAAGGTTAAAATACTATATTCTGATAGTAATCATTGCTATAGAGTGTTTTTTCAGTAACAGATGTCTCCCTGTCTCTCCAGCTCTTTAATAAACAGAAAATACATTTTTCGGTAGGTGTCAAAATCTCAGCCAATCAGGAGAAAGTACCCATTTTTAAGCTTAATTTGTATAGTGTTCCAGTTAAAATGTTGTCTGCTCATTTCTTAGTGTCATCACTTCCAATTTCACTTGTTTAATCTATATCCTGATTGAGTTCTCTGTCCTGGTTGGATAAAATTGGAAATGAAACTAAAAAAAAAAAAAAAACTACAAAATACATTTTCTGTTTTATAAAGAGCTGGAGAGACATGGAGACTCTTTATATGGACAGGACACTCTATAGTAACGAGCTCTATCAGAACATAGACCCATTTTGCAATTATTTGAATAATTGCAAATCACTTACCCTACCTTTAAATAAATGTGTGTGTTATAACTGCTTGCAGCTGGATTGCTTAAGCTCAGTGGTTCTCAAAGTGGGCTCTGGGGACCACCAGGTGTCCTTGAGGGGTTCTTGGGGGTCCCCCGCAGAATTAGTTACTCACATCATAATCAGTTTAACCACTTTAAATCTATATATCGGCAATTTGAAAATAGCAGATCTGCAAAGTGCCAACATGTCAGCTTGCAGATCTCCTATTTTCTAAAACAATCTCAACAATGTTTTTTTTTCATATGGGGGTCCGCGGTTGAATGCATTTTAATGTGGGGGTCCTTATAAGTTTGAGAACCACTGCTCTAGCTGATGTGCATATGAGAATAATAAGATCACAACTGAAACATATCATAGACCACATCCTGTTGCAGATGACAGTCACATGATTTATTTGTAGAGTGGAAAGTTCCTCAGTAGGTTGTGAGTCAGAGAACCAAACCGTCATCTTGGTGACAGATTATGAAAAACATGGAGAGGTAGCCTACTGTAACAAACTTTGAAGAAGAAGTCATCGCAGCCATACATTATTCCCAACTACATCATTTAGAGGCTCCTTGATAGAAAATAACACTGAAAATAGCTAATCTACAAGCTTAAAACGTGTGGTGTGATGCAACGTATTGTGAGCTTGTAGATCGGCTATGTTTGCTGTGCAACAATGGCATACAAGGTGTTGTGAATGTTCTATTGGTAATTTGTTTGGTGGTTTATTTTCCTTGAATTGAATTCTCTGGCCACAGTGATAGTATTGTAGTTTTCACTACATGAATGCTGTGAGCACTTTTTGAGTGCTCACAGCATTCATGTTCTTCCAAATTGAAAAGAACATCATGGTACTCCATCTCATAAGTAAGCTGACCAACTGTCCTGCTTTTTGTGGGACTGCAGTGCTTTTTATCCCTTGTCCTGCATCCCACATATTAACAGAATGTCTCACATTTTGATTGGCTCTAGATTTCAAAAGTTTAAAAGATGCTTTTCTCAAATCTGGCTTTTATCCAATGGCTGTGAAGCAGGGAAAGCTGTCATTACAGGACTGTGTTTGATGCCAATCAAACTACGCACACGTGTAAAGTGCAGGTTTTAACCTGTCACCTTCATTGCAGCCTACTGTACGTTATGTCCAACTGTGTTGTTTATTGGCCCCTCAATAGAAAATAACGTTATAGCCGATCTACAAGCTCACAATGCTGCACTTGTAGATCAGCTGCTTATTGTGTGTAATTGTGTGTGTGTGTGTGTGTGTGTGTGTGTGTGTGTGTGTGTGTGTGTGTGTGTGTGTGTGTGTGTGTGTGTGTGTGTGTGTGTGTGTGTGTGTGTGTGTGTGTGTGTGTGTGTGTGTGTGTGTGTGTGTGTGTGTGTGTGTGTGATGTTGACTGCAAGTCAGTTTACCAGCCCTGCTGGGGAAAGGAGGCCTTTTTCATGCCCGTGCCGAATGGCATATTGTCTCAAATTCAGCCAATAACTACATAGAGGTGAAACACAACTATGTCCTTAGACACCACCTGGATGAAGTTGTGCTAGAGAAAATACAGGGCAGTAGACACAACCAGTATGATAGAAAACTAAATATGTTGAGGCGCATGTGACCCATTTTGAGACAGCAGTGTAACACAGTGAAATGAATAGCACTCAATTTGGTTTTACAACAACAGAGCACTGCTATAAGAGCACAGATAAATTAGACCAAAACACTTAATTTATATGGAGTTCCCAGTGACGAAGTTGACTTTCCTATTCCAAAGGGGAGGGGCCCGTTTGTACCCATGTAGCAGCCTTCAGTATAACAAGAGGGATGGCAGGGCCCGTTTACCCCTTCAAATCAATACTGGTTAGAAAAAAAAGAGTTCAGAGGGCACTGTACAAATAAAATCATGTTAATTAACTAAGTAATTTGTTTGGTGGTTTATTTTCCTTGAATTGAATTCTCTGGCCACAGTGAGAATATTGTTGAGAAGCCACACAGGTTCTACTTCTAATTATCAATTGTAACAGCTAGTTAACTGTTTCTAAGCTATATTCTGATGATGATGCTGATGATGATGATGATGATGATATAATGAGAGAGTACGGACTAGACCAGGGGTTCCCAAATTTGGGGTCGCAAAATTATTTCGGGTTATAAAAAATATTTGACAAAAAAAACAAAAAGAAAACGGTATGAATGAAATCTAAACATTTTACCCATTTTACCCATCTCATTAACACATTCCATGCCAGAGTTTAATCTCATAATGTACTCACCAGTGCCAGCGTTTTATTGTTGTTTTTTTGTTTTTTTCATGTCGCCACAGACCTCGCTAAATAAGTTAAAAGTGCGCGTTCATTTGGTTCTAAACACACAGCGGATCTGTGAGAAACGGCCAGCGAAAACAGTTTCCAAATGCGAGCCGCCATCTTGAAGATACAGCCGATCAACGCTAAACAGTGATCAGCGAGGAGAAAAACAACAACCGAGAAAATCGAGTTTTAAACAGGATCCCAGACAGGAAGCGGATACGATCAGTCATAAAATACATTACAAATGCGCAACGACCGTGCAAGTTTGCGTGCATAAATTACCTCCAGGGTTAGGTGGGGTCGCGAGTCAATGGAGCCGGCCAGCCTCATCTATACCAACTTAACTGGTTCTATCTGGTCCTGGTTCAGATTGATGCTAGTTTTCCGTTGTATCATCTCAATTGCATTCACGCTAGTGATGTGCGGGTCGGGTTTTTTCATGACCCGTCCCGCCCCGCCACGGAACCCAACCCGCCTAAACCCGCCCCGCGAACCCATATATAAATCTATGGCTGCATTGTGTTCCCTGATTTAGCTCCATAATGATGTCATTTTGTTCTTATTGACCGGCTGAAACCGACAAAAGTTGTAGATCTTTTGGAGCATTTCTTTTGTCTTGAGTCTTTCTCAAAGTATAGAAAACCTTACTGTATAGTAACTAACAATTTACATGGCAATCTACAGTCTATTATAATATTACAACTATTTACAATGTTGTCATTCTGCAGATGCTGTTATCCAGAGTGATTTATAAAGTACAAAATCACAGTAAGCAGCATGGATCCTAATCAACCAACAACAGGGTAAGTGGTCGATTCATCAAAGTGATAAGAAAATAAGTCTGTGCTACAAAGTCATTATTTGATTATTATACTGTTAGCTGGTGTACCAGTAATTACTGCATAATCTTAAAGCTGCAATATGTAACTTGCATAATCTAAGGATTCAAGACAGTATACTCTACATTATAACAACTGGTTGTTGATGACACATGAAAGATCACTACAGTAAGATTTACTGCCATACTGTTAACAAACTTGATTAATTATTCAGTCAGTCAGTCAATCAATCAATCAATCAGATCTGTAAACTGTAGATCATAACATCTGCGTGTTGATGGCACATGAAAGGTCAATGCAGGAAGACCTGTAGGTAACCAAAACAGTGGGCCCCTGAGAACACTGGGCATCATTTTTACACATATGTATTTATTTAATATTTGATTTTATATCTACATTTATTTTACAAATTAGTGGCCATACACACAGGCACACACCCATGCACGTGTACGCACGCACGCACGCACGCACGCACGTACGCACGTACGCACGTACGCACGCACGCACACACGCACACACACACACACACACACACACACACACACACACACATACACACATACCTCGCCGAAGTCACTAGACCAGAATACCCTGACGTGAATCGATTATGCATTATCTTGTACGCTTATCTATTGACGCACAAAAAAAAGCCCCTCCCACCTCTGCCACCTCTGCTAGCCTCACTTCTTGTCAAAGCAAAGCCCCCCCTACCCCCCGGCCACCCCTCCCCCTACCCCTTCAATTGCATAAAACTCTATCTCCTCACTTCACCAGTCACACAACACACATACAGTCGCCTAAAGTAACTAAGTAAATTTACTGTATTCAAATATAATTTTGAGGTGCTTTTAATTTACTTTAGTACTTTATATTACTACTCCACTACATCTCAGAGCCAAATATTGTACTTTTTACTCCACAGCTTTAGTTAATAGTTACTTTGCAGATTTTGATTATTAATAAATTAACCACTTATGCCCTATTTGAAACTTTGGCTATTCATAAATAGCTGATCTACAAGCTCACAATGTAAGAATGAGTACTTTTGTACTGTAAGCATATTGATGCCAATACCAAAGTATAAGTTAGGGTTTATGTGGTAAATATATTTTATACATTAATAATAATCCAAATCTGCAAAGTAACTAGGCTAACTAAAACGGCCAAATAATCATAGCGGAGTAATAAGTACAAATTTTGCCTCTGAGATGTAGTGGAGCAGAAGCATGCTTTGAAAATGGTAAATACCCAAATTGAGTAAAGGTACCTCCAAATTTGTACTTGAAATTTGAGTAAATGTACTTTCCACCACTGTTGAAAAACTATATCAGTTCGTCACGCACGCACGCACGCACGCACACACACACACACACACACACACACACACACACATACACACACACACACACACACACACACACACACACACACACACACACACACACACACACACACACACACACACACACACACACACACACACACACACACACACACACGTGATAGCGTGGCAGAGAGCAGGGGGGAGGGATTAACAGCATTAGCAGCATCGCTGTCTGTGTGCATTCGTACGTGCGTGTGTGTGTCTGTGTGCCTGCCTGCACCTGTTGGGCCTTCCTTGTTGTACATTACAGTGTCACTGTCGTGCGGAAACATTGTATACAAACCTTTGCATTTCAGGACATGTGAAAAAATAAGTGTTGTGTTCCAATGGATCCATTGCAGTTATGATTTAGTAACAAGGTCTTGTTAATAATTCATAAAATAAAATCCATTGTGTGTGATGTGTATTTAGTTTTTGTCCTGTCTATGTATTTGTTTTAAATAATTTAAGAGGTGCTATTCTATTACTTAACCATTAATTATGTAAACTATGAATATTCCATGTGTTAGACTATATAGTACCTTATAAACCGGACAAACTGTTAACCTGTGTTATTATCACACAACAAAATACATCAAAACCATCATTAATGTGCAGACTGCTTAGATTATGTGGAAGAGGTTTGTTATAACATTATGCTGACGTGCATAATAACCTCACATAGTGTGTGTGTGTGTGTGTGTGTGTGTGTGTGTGTGTGTGTGTGTGTGTGTGTGTACAGCACGTGTATGTGCATGCGTCATTTTCTAAAATCTCAATCTTCTGACTGTACCTCAGTCAAGTGACTTACAGTTTGTTATTTGAACTCAAATACAACAATAACAGCAAACCTTCCATGTACAACTCACCTGGTTCATTGATTGTCATGATGTCCTTATTTTTCTCTCTGCTGATCCAAGTCGTGTACCGAGGGTCCAAAGTGTTGCTGTACCAATGGTGACGTGTAATGGTCTTTTACATGCACATGTTGTGTGGTGTGTGTGTGTGCGTACGTACGTGTGTGCATGTGTGTTCATTCCTGTGGCATGTGTGTGCTATCGAATGCATGTTTATGCTTGTGTGACAGAGAGGGAGATTGACAGCCAAGTTCCTTGTCTACCATTGTTACCACCCCTCAGATGTATTTATGTAAACAAAAATAAACAAACTATACAAAACAAACTTTCTTACATCACTGCTGTAAAATATTGATATATATATACAGTATATACACAATGGCCCAAATAAAAAACATAATTGTGCAGGTTTTATTTTCCTCAGTCAAGGTGAATGTGGGCAGCCTTTAGAATGTGCTCACAGGTTGTGCACAGCTTCCCCATATTACTGTAGATAACTTGGGTGCTCAAGTGGGCAAGATACGCAAAACTGGCACCATGTATCGGTTAGTACCAACCTACTAATACAAGAATGTCTGTAACTTAATGCCATTCAATGAATAGTATTTCCGGACAGGCTTGTTGAAATAAATGGTTGAAAGACTATTCTCAACCAGTGGACTTCATTGTACAGCCCAATGGGTCCTTGGGACTTGTTTCCATTGGGGTCCTATTTACCTCTAGATCGAAAACATGATTAAAATATTTGCAGTGTTACACAGTAATTCATGTTAAATTCAGAATTAGTCCATTACTTCCATTATGGTTTAAATAACATATCACTGTTGAATGGAAGTGAGAATTCTAGCTCTTTTGTAAGAATATGCATTTGAATGAAAGTCAGGGTTGCTTGCTGTAACCTCCCTTTTAATTATTATTACATATTTATTTGTTTTGACAACATGTTGAATAGCTTTTTAATGGACAAGACGTTACATGCCTGAACTGGTCTGTGGGGCCCAGGCACAGGGCTTCAAAACCTCCGCCATTTGGTGATGTGTAAGATATGGTTAGGGCTAGGGTTAGCTAACCCCACATTTAGAGGTACATTTTATGAATAGGCAAAGTTTATGAATTGTATGAAGAGGCCATCGATTGGCTCATCTCAGAAGGGCCCCATGGGATTTTGTTTTCTTTACATTATAACAACTGGTTGTTTATGACACAATTGACAACTGAAAGGCAGGGTGAAAGCGGCTTGACGTTCTTGCTGGAACTATAATACCCCAACCTTCATCTCCTCATGTTGTTTTCCTCATTCATGCATCCCTGAACACATTCAATTTCTTCATGCCTGTATAGTATGGTGTAGAAAGTACAAGGACATGCATAGAAAATGATTTATTTAAATCAAAGGGTGTGTGTACCACAGAATAATGTGACACAAAACTTCAATATCAATTTAAATCTACAATTGGGCTACTTTTCTTTGAAACTACAAACTTCAATATGAATATAAATATCAAACTCAACAGTCTTGTCTTTGGAATTAAACATGAACCATTTTATATAATATAGCAAAATTAAACCAAATGGTGTATATACCACAGATGTGTTAATCTTAACTTCAATATCATAAATATAAAATTCAACAAATTCAACATTCAACAAAAAATCTAGAAAACTAACACATGGCAGGTTATATGGGCTTTTGACAGCAGTTACAGTTACTCTATAAGTTTGGCTATTTTTGGTACTTTTGAGTGACATTGTAGTATGATGAAAACGTAAAACAAAATGGACATGGTTTCTGCCCGATATAGTATCCATGACGAAGAAGGTCTTACTGTAGTGACCTATCACCTGTCAACTGGACATTAGTGGTCACATAATCTCTCAAGAACAGATTCTGCTCTGTGTTGGAATCTGTCGTGAAGGTTCGTCATAACGTGTACACACTGTGTGGGCGTGGGCGTGCCTTCAGATCAGGAAGCAGGCCGCGCTTTACCCAATCAAATGTAGTGGGCGGGATTTACGTGTCCGCTGATCCTTCCCTACTCGAAACAAGCCGAAACTAATTTAACAATGGTGTCCGCGGAGCAGACAAAACCACGGAAAGATATTCACATTTTAACTTGCTCTTTCATCATAGAAACAAGTGGGCTTATAACCAAAACGATCCATGTTCTCTGGGAGAAGTGGTGTTAGTGTTCCGTGTACAAATATTGTTAGTGGGAATGAAAACATAGTCGCACCACCCGGAAAAGGAGCGTGAAGGCAGACTAAAACCCTGGTTTCCTTTGCGCACAGGTGCTGCGTCGTCTTTAGCCGAGAGCCAACATGAGATAGTACAAACAGCAGAGGGCGCTGTTTTTCATTCTCATTTGGCTTTGGGTTCCCAGATTGGTGGTCACATACAAATAAGATCATTATTGTACTTATAGGTTGAAATTGAAATGTTATTTAATCATGTATTATGACATGCATTGCTGAAGTCATATATCAGTCACTGAGCAGCATTGTGTGCTTGTTGAGAAAAGTTGGCAATGGATCACAAACCACTGAGAGAAAGATGTTTGCGTGTGTGTGATATAATTGAATGTGTGTAATTTTATTTCCTGTCTATTCCAATTCCAAAGTATTCTTTTTTTTTATCCTGTAAGAGTTGCTATCTATAGCCTACTTAACCATTAATTATGTAAACTATGAATATGCCATGTGTTTGATTTTCTATGAATGCAAATAGACAGGCAGTTGTGTGGAGTGTACATTCAATATATGCGTAGGCTGGATTCTGGCTGTGGCAGCAGCATGCATTTGTGTGTAGAGGAGAGGGCTAGAGGGGTGCTGGGGCAGTCTCAGGCCCATGGGCCCATGGACCCTGTTTTCAAACGTTTCTTCTTGACGATAATAATAAGTATATTGTTGATTTTGTCCACTATGGTTTTCTTAATTGGCTAAAATCAATCTTCCTTTGGTGTGGGTCTTAACTCGGTTATGAGAGTGAGTTCACATCGTCAGTGTGTTTGAATGTCCATGAGGAGATAATAAACTATGTGAACAGGACAAACTGTTCACCTATGTTAGTAGAGGATTTACTTTTAGAGTGGGAGGTATCTCAGTGGTGTGTGTGTGTGTGTGTGTGTGTGTGTGTGTGTGTGTGTGTGTGTGTGTGTGTGTGTGTGTGTGTGTGTGTGTGTGTGTGTGTGTGTGTGTGTGTGTGTGTGTGTGTGTGTGTGTGTGTGTGTGTGTGTGTGTGTGTGTGTGTCTCAATGTTCTGACTGTACAGTACCTCAGTCAAGTGACTTACAGTTTGTGATTTGAGCAACAATAACAGCAAACCCTTCATTTACAACTCAGCTGGTTCATTGATTGTCATGATGTGATCATTTTTTCTCTGCTCATCCAAGTCCTGTTGTGTACCCAGCGTCCGAAGTGGTGCTGTATTGTGGTGGCATGTAATAGTGTTTTGTGTGTTTTGTGTGTGTGTGTGTGTATGTGTGTGTGTGTGTGTGTGTGTGTGTGTGTGTGTGTGTGTGTGTGTGTGTGTGTGTGTGTGTGTGTGTGTGTGTGTGTGTGTGTGTGTGTGTGTGTGTGTGTTTGCACGCACCCACGCATTTGTTCATTCATACCTGCGTGTGTGTACTCCCGAAAAAATAGCCAAAGAAGTGACACAGATGCGTTCCAGGTCTTAATGGGTTAAAGGTAGGGTAAGTGATTCACTTTGGTTAAAATAAGTGTTAAATAGCTCTATATTCTCATAGTACTCATTGCTATAGAGTGTTTGTTCAGTAAAAGGAGTCTCTATGTCTCTCCAGCTCTTTATTAAACAGAAAATGCATTTCCCGTGCTCTCTCCTGATTGGCTTAAATGTTGTCACCTACCTGAAAATGTACTATATTCTGTTTACTAAAGAGCTGGAGAGATCCCTGTGACCGAACAAACGCTCTGTAGCAATGATTACTATCAGAATATAGTGTTTTTAACAAAACAAAACCTAAAAATATCACTTACCCTACCTTTAAGTCAAAGGTATTTCTTTAAACAAAAATAAACATAAACATGGTGCGGCTTTTGGATCCCATCTTCAGGACAGCGTAGTTATCATCCCATAGCCAAGGAGACAGTCCATTACACTGTCCAATAACCAGATATAGATATACCTTCTACTGTAACCCACGGTTCCAGTTTCAGAAGCTGACCCCAAAAGACCCCACATGAACAGACAAAGTGGACGAGTACCTGGGGTTCAGTGCAATACCATCTAGGGCTCATTCAGGTCGTTCAGAAAGGCCCCATTGGATTTTCTATTTCCTTTTAATTCTGCTCAGGGTTCCTTCATTCTCAATAATATCCTCTGGTCATGAAAAACTAAACATGTATACTCTACATTATAACAACTGGTTGTTGATGACACATGACAGATTAATACAGTAAGATTTACTGCCGTACTGTTAATAAACTTGTTAAATTAGTCAGTCAGTCAATCAATCAATCAGATCTGTACTGTATACTGTAGATCATAACAACTGGTTGTTGATGGCACATGAAAGGTCAATGCAGGAAGACCTGTAGGTAACCAAAACAGTGGGCCCCTGAGGCTGGGCACCATTTAAAAAATATGTCTTTATTTAATATTTAATATTAGATTTTGTATCTACATTTATTTTACAAATTAGGGGCCCTGCATGCACACACGCACACGCACACGCACACACACACACACACGCACACGCACACGCACACACGCACACGCACACGCACACACACACCTCTCGCCGAAGTCACTAAACCGGAATACCCTGACGTGAATCGATTATGCATTATCTTGTACGCTTATCTAGTGACACACAAAAAACATCCCCTCCCACCTCTTCTAGCCTCACTTCCTGTCAAAGCCCCCTCCAACCCTCTCCTCACTACACTTGTCACACAACACACACACAGTGGCCAAAAGTAACTAAGTAAATGTACTGTATTCAAGTATAATTTGTAGGTGCTTTTAATTTACTTGAGTACTTTATAGGCTATTACTACTCCACTACATCTCAGAGGCTAATATTGTACATTTTACTCCACAGCTTTAGTTAATAGTTACTTTGCAGATTTTTATTATTAATACATTAATCATACATTAACCACTTATGCCCTATTTGAAACTAAAACGGACTAATAATCGTAGCAGAGTAATAAGTACAAATTTTGCCTTTGAGATGTAGTGGAGCAGAAGCATGCTTTGAAAATAGTGAATACCCAAATTGAGTAAAGGTATACCTTCAAATTTGTGTAAATGTACTTTCCACCATTGTTCATTTCCATAAAATGCTATCAGTTCGTGTCACACACACACACACACACACACACACACACACACACACACACACACACACACACACACACACACACACACACACACACACACACACACACACACACACACTAGTTATACACCAGTGATAAACTCTTGTCTCACCCGTGTTCTTCCCCTCAAGCATTCTGGGAACACGTTGACCTGTTTTATTTTTCTTTCTTTCTTAATTCTCTCTTTCTCTCTCACACTGCCTCCCTCCCTCCCTCTTCCACTCTGTATACCTCAGTGATTTAATCATGTAAACGTGGAGAATCAGAAGCTCCTCTCTGTAATTTAGTAAATCCTCTCCTCCCGCTGGGTGCTTTTTGAAGTGGTTGTTATTCCCTGTGTTGGTTATGGTTATTCCCTGTGTTTGATTTCCTATGAATGCAAATAGACAGGCAGTTGTGTGGAGTGTACATTCAATGTATGCGTAGGCTGGTTCTGGCTGTGGCAGCAGCATGTATGTGTGTGTTGGGGAGGGGGCTAGGGGGTTGATGTGGCAGTCTCAGTCCCCATGAGACCATGGACCCTGTTTTCAAATGTTGCTTCTTGACGATAATAATTATTATATTGTTGATGGAACAAACAGAAGTTTACAGTCATTTTGTCCACTATGTCGTTTTTTCTCACTTAACTCAGTTAGGTAAGTTCACACGACTATTGTCTATGTGTTTAATGTCTATGAAGAGATAACAAACTAAGTGAACCTTACTAAGAAGTACCTTATAAACAGGACAAATTGTTCACATGTGTTATTATCACACAACAAAATACATCAAAACCATCCTTAATGTGAAGACATAGCTTTGCTTTGATTATGTAAAAGAAGGCTGTTTTCTCATGATTAAGATTGCATGTTATAACATATTATACTGTAGCTGACGTGCATAACAACCTCACATAATGTTCAGAACAGCAGCATAAGGTCGACCACATCCTGTTGAAGATGACAGTTAGATTACTCCCTTTTAGAGTGGGAGGTAACTGTGTGTGTGTGTGTGTGTGTGTGTGTGTGTGTGTGTGTGTGTGTGTGTGTGTGTGTGTGTGTGTGTGTGTGTGTGTGTGTGTGTGTGTGTGTGTGTGTGTGTGTGTGTGTGTGTGTGTGTGTGTGCACACCCGCACATTTGTTCATTCATATGTGCGTGCTTGTGCTCCCGAGTGAATGTGCGTTCATATGTGCAACATTTAAACATGTTGTGTTACACTCAATGACATTTTATGGGGTACATTCATATGAATGACAATAAAATATAAATATTGGATTTATTCTCAATTATAAATAATATTAGGGCATAGCTGACAGTCCAATGAACATAAAAAAAAGTTTTTAAATATTATTTTAATTGCTCTTTAAATTTTGTGATACCTTGAAAACCTTATACGTCTTTGACCCGTATACATATAGGCTGGTTAAAGGGGGATACCACTCATTTTCAACATTGAACCATGTCATAATATACCTTAGAGCTGTTGTGTGGAAATAAAATAAAAATCGATTGTTGGGGTCATGTGATCAGTGACATATGGAAGGTGTACTCTTTGCCCGCCTTTTGGCTGCATTCACTAGAATGGGGAATCTCACTTCCAGCTGAAACAGTGCGACTTGTAGTAGTTTATAAATGGCATATGCTTATATATCACATTTCACAAGACATTGTACTTGTAGATAATATGGAAGAAAAAGGGAGAAGGGAGAGGGAGTCCCGCACACTGTCTTCACTTATAAAGAGGTTTTTATTTAGGATGCAACGTTTCGGCCGCTTGGACCTTCATCAGGCATAAAGAAGCAAATGGCACACAGCCAGTATATATGACATCTCTCAGAGAGGTGCGGGCCAATCAAAGCCACTCACCAATATGTTACCATGGAGCAGGGGGGGCCCATATAGGTGAGTGGAGCTGGTACTTTTCCACAGTAAAAATAAGTATTCTTACAGAACATGAGAAAACATTTTATACAAAGATACAATTAAATAAGTCAGTAGAAAGGTATTACAATTACAAAAATAAAATACCTATAGAGTCTACTGAGTGAGGTAGAATATATATATATATATATATATATATATATATATATATATATATATATATATATATATATATATATATATATATATATATATATATATATATATATATATATATATATATATATATATAATAACAAAATTCAAGCACAAAATGCTGTGTCCCAGGAGGGCATAATATCAATAAATGTATTGGGGGTCAGACCTAGTAAATTACAGGTGTAAAGTTCTAAAGCTCCAAATACACCAGTAGGACATCACACACAAAACAGCGAGCTTATAATACTGTTGATCAGGACAAAAAAGGAAAAATAGAGAGTTAGACAAATATCATATCAAAACTACCCAGAGGCATACAGCCTACAAAGCATCACATTCAATAATAGTTCATCATTTAAACCTGTGGGGGCTAGAGTACTTGTAGATAATAGAAATCAATTTGCTGAAAATGCTTTAACAAGTCTTAACTTTATATTGAAGTCGCACTGTTTCAGCTGGACAGCTCTAAGGTATATTATGACCTGGTTCAATGTTGAAAATGAGTGGTATTCCCCTTTAAGGCAGCATGTATTTGAATTTCATACGTAAAAAAACATCGTAATGTGCAGACATAGCTCTGCTTAGATTATGTGGAAGAATGCTGTTTTACCTGCATTCACCTGATGTCCCTGGTCTAAATGAATGATTGGTTATACAGCTAAAGTGAAAACCAGCAGTAGAGTTGAGATTATAGGGAAACTATAGGGCCCCGTTTAGACGACAAGAGAAAACGACAAAATACAATATCAGATGTGCTTCCGTTTAGACGGACAAAGTCAAACCCCCTTCCAGAGTGGAAATCTTTGCTCCCCTTCGCTCTGTGATAGGAAGTAGAACGGAAGTGGTTCTACACATGCACGACTGGTCTATCTGGCAGCGTGTCTCACTGCCACCTGCATGCACGCTACAGTGTTTTCAATCACTTTGGGGTGTGTGTGTGTGTGTGTGTGTGTGTGTGTGTGTGTGTGTGTGTGTGTGTGTGTGTGTGTGTGTGTGTGTGTGTGTGTGTGTGTGTGTGTGTGTGTGTGTGTGTGTGTGTGTGTGTGTGTGTGTGTGTGTGTGTGTGTGTGTGCGTGCGTGCGTGCATCTGTCTGTCTGTTGCCTTGTGTGACAACTGCAGGACTTAAAGTGACAGTTTTAGTGCTACTTACCATAATGTACACAACTGTGAAAAAGTCATTCTGTGTTAATTGTGTATACAGTATAGCTGAATAAGATGGGGAAGGTCTATACGCTACTGTGGCTGTTAAGTCATAATGGTGGAACTTGAAGAGCCACATATTTTCTGATGTGGTACTCAGTCTAAAAAGGTTGAGAACTAATGGTGTAGAATAATATGCGAGGCATTTTATTGTTGCTAAATTATTCACATGGTTTTATACATTGGCACCATGTACGATAAACTATATATTTTTTTACCTGGATACATTTGCTTTGATATAACAGCAATTATACCTGACATGTAGAAGTGTTACTTTGACCAACAAAAAACTGTTTTTGTGTAAAATAATGCTTTCTACTTTCCCCACGTGCTTCCCATCTTCACAGCCAGGTGTAAACTATGGATGTATAGATTTCTGGTCACATGAGAAGTTAAGAACACAGATTTCTAGTTTTGTAGATACAGGGGGTGGGTCAACTTACCCACTGACCTCAGACAACATGTAAACTGGAACACTATAAAAATGAAGCTGATAAGTGGGTACTCTCTCCTGATTGGCTGACATTGTGTCATCTACCTGAAATAGTATTTTCTGTTTATTAAAGAGCTGGAGAGACAGGGACACTCCTGTTACTGAACAAACACTCTATAGCAATGATTACTATCACAATATAGTGCTTTAACCTTTTAACAGAAAACTTTTAGTTTTCACCTAAAAATATCAACTTACCCTACCTTTAAATTCTATAAAAGGTATGCCTATTACCTAATTGTGTTCATTAGTGTTAAATTCAGTGTTGAATTCAGTTCTCGAAGTGGGCTCTGGGGACCAGCAGGTGTTCTTGAGGGGTTCTTGGGGGTCCCCCGCAGAATTAGTTAATCACATCATAATTCAGTATTTGAAAATAGCAGATCTACAAGCTGCAGACATGTCAGCTTGTAGATCTCCTATTTTCTAAAAATGCTTAAAAATATTTGAGATCTGCCACAAAATATTTTCAGATGGGGGTCCACGGTTGAATGCATTTTAATGTGGGGGTCCTTATAAGTTTTAGAACCACTGCTCTAGCTGATGTGCATATGAGAATAATAAGATAACAACTGAAACATATCATAGACCACATCCTGTTGCAGATGACAGTCACATGATTTATTTGTAAAGTGGAAAGTCCCTCAGTAGGTTGTGAGTACAAACCTTCATCTTGGTGGCAGATTATCAAGGCTACTGTAACAAAGTTTTTTCCTTTTTCTCCTCTAGCCGAAAGGAGGAGTCATCGCAGCCTACACTATACCCAACTGTATTGTTTAGAGGCTCCTAGATATCAATCAACAAGCTTAAAACGCATGGTGTGATGCATTGATTGTTTTTGCGGTTGTTTTTGCTGCGCAACAATGGCATACAAGGTTTGAATTAAGCATTTAGGCCGAGGCCATTATTTGTGGTTTAAAGTGATTAATATGCTGTTGATTTTAAGTGTGTGTGTGTGTGTGTGTGTGTGTGTGTGTGTGTGTGTGTGTGTGTGTGTGTGTGTGTGTGTGTGTGTGTGTGTGTGTGTGTGTGTGTGTGTGTGTGTGTGTGTGTGTGTGTGTGTGTGCGTGTGTGCGTTTGTGTGCACGCGTGTGTGTGTGTATGACTTGACTACATAGAGAAGGGGAAATGACGTGCTGTTGCAACATGACTCCACTGCTAGAGGAAAACACAGGACTATAGACACACCCAGTATTATAGAAACAGAAGGACAAAGAGGCACAGTGAACCATTTTGATACAACTGAGCAGCACAGTGAAATTAACAGTCCTCATAATAGCTGTCACGATCGGCTATTTTCGAAGCATTTGTAAAAATCTTGAAGATTTGTGCCCTTGACCTGAAAAACAAACATTGAATTGGTTCTACATAATATACTAGAACAAATGCATTTGTCTAGACTGAAATGTTAAAAAAGGTAAAAGCTGCAGCATACTTCTTGCAGAAATGAAGTTCAGCGAAGAACAGAATAATGTCAAGGAGAAAACAAATGAATACATTGTTTTGCCTAGCTAATTTTAGGCACTTCTTGCACCTCCAAGACTTTCTAACTAGCCCAAGGAGCTTTATCTATATGTATTATTACCTACCCCTACCCCACTTGCTCTCTTTCTATCCCTCTAGGTCCCGTCTAACCCCTTCCCGTCTCTCTGCCCCTCATACTGACCCCCCTCTCCCTCTCTCTCTCTCTCTCTCTCTCTCTCTCTCTCTCTCTCTCTCTCTCTCTCTCTCTCTCTCTCTCTTTTTTTTCCCTTCACCAACATATTTAGACAGACCAGAACATGATACATGAACATGATGGGGTTTATTTCTAGTCCACTTGCATTTGTGAATGTATTTTCCAGATAAAATAAAAAGGTTCAAAAGTAAAGTTTTCTCTTTCTCTTTCTCATCCAAACACATTTTTATATTAATTAATTTGTAGCCTATTGTGTTCACAATATGCAACTTGTCATATTAGTCAGATCCGGAATAGTATATGAAAGCCATTTAAAATATTTATACAAAAAATATTTATACTACAACGCCATAATGGGTGACGGGTATAGCAGGTGCAGAATAACGTTTTGGGACAGCGCACCTCCCTTATCCGTATTTAACAGGTTTAGGGTAAAGTTTTGGGGTTTGGGGCGACCACTGAATAGGGCTCTTTATTTTTTTAATTTAGCTTTTTACTCCTTTTTCTCCCCAATTTAGTCGTTATGCCAATTGATTTATCCCCACACACGTTAGTGTGTCACTGCTGTTATATCCTACTGACTCACCTGCCAGTGAGGAGCCCCCACCGAGAGGACGTAGAGCCTCCATCCTACTCCTCCTTCCCAAAACTCCCTGCTGACGGGTGCCGCCCCAGCCTGTGGAGTACGTGCAGTGACATATATCACCCTTCCTGCCCAGCTTACCTCCCCTGAATTGTGTCTGATGCACCATGGTGAAGTCAAACCCACAACCTCTGCGGTGGTAGGCAGGCACTTTAGGCTCTAGATTTCAGTGTTTGATATCAAACAAACTCATCCCCCCTCCCCCCTCCACACACAACCTATATATAGGCTATTTGAAAATAGCAGATAAAAAGCTGACAACATGTTGTCAGCTTGTAGATCTGCTATTTTCAAAACATCTCAAAAACAAATTGGAATGTTTTGGAAACATTTTAACCAATCAATCATATATTTTAGTCATTGTATGATGGTGTCACATGGTGAAAATTTAAAGAAATGGTTCACAAACTCTGCTCAGCCAGTGGAACCAGCAGTCTGTTTAAAATAATGTTTATTTTTCTAAAAAAGGAAAATCAGCCTAGGGGCATGAAAATCCAGAGAACCAAACCTTCAACTTGGTGTCAGATTATTATACAACTTAATGTATTGTAACTATCAATGTATATGACAATCTACAGTATTATTACAATTACAACTATTTACATTATTGTCATTCAACAGACACTGTTATCCAGAGTGATTTATAAAGTACGATCACAGTAAGCAGCATGGATCCTAGTCAACCAACAACTGAGTAAGTGGGCAATTCAATAAAGTGATAAAAAAAAATAAGTCTGTGCAACAAAGTCATTATTCTACAATTATAAACTTTAGTATATTTGAACCTACTGTTGGCTGATGCAATAATACTAACTGCAGCATCTTAAAGCTGCAATCCATAACTCATATCCTACCCAGGAAAAACAACTGTGAATGTAGTCCCTTAGACATACCTGAGGAGTCTATAAGGGATCCAAACACTTGTGCAATATTACAATGAATACACGGAATGCCTGTACATACGTACGTCTGTAATTTACATATCTTGAGAACAGTGTGACCGATCTACTTTAAATTGGGCACGGGCGTCAACGACAACCCGAGGAAGTGCAGGGCCTGGTGTCGAGTCGGTCGGATAGGGGGTTGTCCAGAACATAGACATATAAAAGTAGACACCTCCTCCGGCTCTGAGGCGTCTGTATCTCGGGCGCACCAGCTTCCGCAGGGCAAGCGGAAATCTTCCACGAGCGTCACAGAAGGGGGCGTTCGGTAGGCCAATGGGCAGGTGGGGGCAGGTGGGGGAAGGTCTTTTTGTAACCCAGCCCTTAACCCTTTAACACTCGCATGACTAGCCGGTCATTCTGGATGATTTTGAGAATTTAAAGTGGATTATCTTCTCTCATGAAGCTCTGAGAAAGTTCCCCTTTCATGACTTTTCCTAAATATTTGTTTCAAATCATCTCCGGTTTTTTTTTCTTTCTGAAACGTATTATAAATATGAAATAAACACCATATATACCATCCCAGCCGTTATATTTCGGCTAAATTGACCGCTCTCCCCCTCTCTCCCCCTGGGAAGAGTAGTTGACACCTTGTCAGTTGTTTGATAACTCTGGGTGCCTACCTGTTAAGTCCTTCTAAGAAACCTGATGAACAAATGCATGCCTATTGTCTAGAGTCACAGAGTTATTGTGGTTTAAATTAATCCTGTAAAGAGTTCTAACATTGCTTCTCTTCTATGATGTGGACACATTAGTGGAAAAGCCTCTATAGACTGTAAATATGTTATGTGGACTGTCTGTAGGTATGATGACTGCTTTTATGTTTTTATTGTTTGTCTTTTTGGATATGGACCTTGAGTCTGAAATAAAGATAACATTGAATTGAATACCTTAGGAAGAGCCTGTAAGGGTTCCAAACATTATGTTTTTAAACTTTTGTAATATGATATATCTATTTTTATTAACTGGGGAAATTTACAGTATTGAAAATCTATTTTAAAATGAATTGTACACATGTTGTAAACAACAGCAACACCTTTGAAATGGAATAAAAGGAAAGGCCATCGGGTCACCAATTTTCTTTTATAAAAAGTTAATTGAAAAACACAAAACAAAAAAAATATATATACAATGTTTCATCTTGGTTATCATCCTGTCAGGGTTCATCAGCAGAGACCAGAGTCTCCTGTACCCAGCTGTGTCTCCATGAAGAGTGACCATTCCAAGGGTGGACAGATTAACTTCAAAGACGGACACCACTCTGATCAGAGGTCAGAATGTAAAACAAACCGAAAACAAGATATTGTAGATAGATAGATAGTTTGATAAATAGATAGATTTTAGTAGTTTCTGTACCATATATTAAAGTAATCGTTCTGTGTTTCCTGCCTTCCCTTGTAGTTGGGAACAGGACACAGGCCTGCCCCAGTCCTGCACCAGTGAAGAGCCAGTTGTTTGATAACTTGGGGTGCTTACCTGTTAAGCCCTTTTGAGAAACCCGATGCACAAATTCATGTCTATTGTCTAGAGTCAACAGAGTTATTGTAGTTTGAATTAATCCTGTAAAGAGTTCTAATATTGCTTCTCTTCTATGCTGTGGAGACAACAGCCTCTATACCAATTTTAAATAAAAAAGTGAATTGAAAAATACAAAACAAAATTAAAATAAATAAATACAATGTTTCAACTTGGTTATCATCTTGTCAGGGTTCATCAGCAGAGATCAGAGTCTCCTGGACCCAGCTGTGTTTCCTTGAAGAGTGACAAGTCCAAGGGTGGACAGATTAACTTCAAAGATGGACACCACTCTACTGATCAGAGGTCAGAATGTAAAACAAACAGAAAACAACATGGATGGATAGATGGATAGATGGATAGATGGATAGATGGATAGATGGATAGATGGATAGATGGATGGATGGATGGATGGATGGATGGATAGATGGATAGATGGATAGATACGGCAGAACTGGCAACCTGTACCGGTTAGTACTGATCAAATTCAAGCATGTCTGGTAACTTAATATCATTCATGAATAGTATTTCCAGAGAGCCTGGCATGGCATGGCAACCCCAGCCTCAGCTTGATTTGGCAAATTCCCCACACCTGTCGAATTCCCCACACATGCCATTTGATTACTTAGTCCTTAAGACATTCTCCACACATTCTCCATTGACGTTTACCACTGCACAAGGACTTTTCCATATGGGCACAAAAGGGACACAGACAGACAGACGGTTAAATAGAACACACAGTAATCAATAAAACACAGCATGCATAATCAAAATCACAGCAAACTATAAACTCACAATATAAAGTAAACCATAAGTCATGCTGCTTTAAACATTGACCCTGTGCATTCTGTGACACTTGTCATTAAACCCAAATGGCATTATTCACTCTATGACACTAGCTCACTACCTGCACCTGCCTGCCCCAGTCCTGCACTAGTGAAGAGCCAGTTGTTTGATAACTTGGGGTGCCTACCTGTCAAGCCCTTTTAAGAAACCCAATGTACACATTCATACCTATTGTCTAGAGTCAACAATTTATTGTTATTGTGGTATAAATTAATCCTGTAAATCATTCTTATTGCTACTCTTCTATGATGTGGAGACATTAGTGCAACAGCCTCTATAGACTGTAAATATGTTATGTGGACTGTCTGTAGGTATGATGACTGCTTTTATGTTTGTATTGTTTTGTCTTTTTATTATATCGACTGTGAGTCTGAAATAAAGATCAAATTGAATTGCATACCTGAGGAAAAGCCTGTAAGGGCTCCAAACATTATTGTTTAACTTTTGTAATATAATATAATTTGTAATTAATTGGGGGAATTCACAGTATTGTAAATCTATTTTAAAATGACATGTACACATGTTGTAAACAATGCAGCCACACTTTTGAAATGTAATAAGAGAAATGTCCATCGGGTCACCAAAAAGTAAAATAAAAAGTGAATTGAAAAACACAAAACAAAACAATGAATAAATAAATACAATGTTTCATCTTGGTTATCATCCTGTCAGGGTTCATCAGCAGAGACCAGAGTCTCCTGTACTCAGCTGTGTCTCCATGAAGAGTGACCACTCCAAGGATGGACACATTAGCTTCAAAGATGGACACCACTCTACTGATCAGAGGTCAGAATGTAAAACAAACAAACAAACAAACAAACAAACAGGCAGGCAGTTATTTTATAAACATTTGCATCATAATTATGAAGGTGTTTTCATGTGCTTTTATAAACATTAGCATCATAATTATGCAGGTGGGTACATTTTCTTTCAGAAACATTAGTATCATAATTATGCAGGTGTGTACATTTTCTTTCAGAAGCATTAGTATCATGCAGGTGTGTACTGTACATATTATTTTAGAAACATTAGCATTATATGCAGGTGAGTGCATAATGTGCTGCCTCATGGCTGGGTAAAAAACAAAAGTAGCAACAGGTGCTGTGTGCTTTAATATCTTGAGGGGCCGCCACGGTATACAGTAGTTAATTAATGGGAAACGCTGCACGGCACAGGAATTGTAAATCTTTTAATCTCTATTAGACAAACATAGTATTTATTAGACAATAGGCCTAATATACAACGTGCATGTATAGGACTATTATGGACCCCATTTGATTCCATTTGTATAGTCTCAGAGTTAAATTTGCATTCAGGATTTTACTGTATTTATCCTAAGAAAAATACTACTCAAATAAGGGTTGACTGTGCCAATATCTAACGTTACCAGATATTTCACATGATCAAACTATTTGGTGATGTCCCATTCATACAGGTAGATGCTTTTATTTGTTTGAAGTTAATCAGTCCACCCCTGGACCAGTCACTCTTCATGGAGACACATTGTTTGTCTTTTTGGATATGGACCTTGAGTCTGAAATAATAACATTGAATTGAATACCTGAGGAAGAGCCTGTAAGGGTTCCAAACATTATATTTTTAAACTTTTGTAATATGATATCTATTTTTATTAATTGGGGGAATTCACAGTATTGAAAATCTATTTTAAAATGAATTGTACACATGTAAACAACAGCAACACCTTTGAAATGGAATAAAAGGAAAGGCCATCGGGTCACCAATTTTCTTTTATAAAAAGTTAATTGAAAAACACAAAACAAAAAATATATATATATACAATGTTTCATCTTGGTTAACATCCTGTCAGGGTTCATCAGCAGAGACCAGAGTCTCCTGTACCCAGCTGTGTCTCCATGAAGAGTGACCATTCCAAGGGTGGACAGATTAACTTCAAAGATGGACACCACTCTACTGATCAGAGGTCAGAATGTAAAACAAACCGAAAACAAGATACTGTAGATAGATAGATAGACAGACAGACAGACAGACAGACAGACAGACAGACAGACAGACAGACAGACAGATAGATGGGCAGAGGGTTGGATGGACACAAGAAACAACATGATAATACCCTAAAAAAAACACCATCAGCAATGAACGACAGTGTACACCCTATACAGTATCCTGCACTATGCAGATACAAATACAATCAATCACAGTGACATTACAGTATAAATAGAATACTATCAATACAGTGTCAACATTATTATCAGTACAATAACTGTACCATACAGTGTTGTTAAATTGAAATAAATAATACAATACACTGATGGTAGTGGGTAGTACGGTACAGTATCTGTGTAATGAACGTGTGTGTGACTGAGGAGTTCAATACAATAAATCAGTGTGACTAGAATGATTGTTGGTCTAATACCGACCATATCAACACTCATAGATGTACTGTAACCAAACAATTGTCTTAAAAGAAAAACATTGTACCTCTAGTACCTCTCACGCACGCACGCACGCACGCACGCACGCACGCACGCACGCACGCACGCACGCACGCACGCACGCACGCACGCACGCACGCACGCACGCACACAGTTGTTTGATATCTTGGGGTGCCTACCTGTCAAGGATCTTTTTAAAAACCTGATTTACAATTCATGCCTATTGTCTAGAATCAACAGAGTTATTGTGGTTGAAACTAATCCTGTAAAGAGTTCTAATTGCTCCTCTTCTATGATGTGGAGACATTAGTGCAACAGCCTCTATAGACTGTAAATATGTACTGTGGACTGTCTGTAGATATGATGACTGCTTTTATGATTTTATTGTTTGTCTTTTTTGATATGGACCTTGAGTCTGAAATAAAGTTGTATCGAATACCCGAGGAAGAGCTTGTAAGGGATCCAAACATTATATATATATATATATATATATATATATATATTTATTATTATTATTATTATTATTATTATTATTATTATTATTATTATTATTTATTTATTTTACTTTTGTAGTATAATATAATGTGTAATTAATTAGGAAAATTCACAGTATAGCAAATCTATATTAAATTGTAATTTACACATGTCGTAAACAACAGCAACACCTTTGAAATAGAATAAAAGGGCAGGCCATCGGGTCACCAAAAATACAATAAAAAGTTAATTGAAAAAAACAAAGCAAAATAAAACTAGAAAAAGTGCTCCTCGGAGCACAGGTCTCCGCCAGGTCAGGTACGTTATTGTGGCCTCCTGGTGGCGCTATAATAGGCCAATGTGAAAAGGGTGCCATTTCTTCTTAGGCCTTGCACGGCAATCGGACACTGCATTCATGATTTGAAGCATTTTGTTCAAAAAAATTGTTTTGCTAAATTAGACCTGCTGGTGGTGCTATAACAGGCCAATGTTAAAAGGGTGGCATTTGCTCCTCAACATAGTGTGAATGTGCATGCAAAGTTTGACCGTAATCGGATAATGCCTTCATGATTTGCGGCATTTTGTTCAAAACAAGCCACTACTGCAAACTGTAGATGTCAATCTTAGCCAATCAGGATGGAATATGAAAAATCAAACACCTCCGTCTTGATCCCATGACTATAGACATCATGTGTACCGATTTGCGTGAAATTTGGATAAAATCTGAAGGAGTAATATTAAAAAGAATGTTTTACATAAGTCGGCCTCCTGGTGGCGCTATAAAAGGCAGATGTGAAAAATGCAGGGCATTTTTCCTTGACCTCTAGGGAGTGCGCTTACAACATTTTACACAGATCGGTGCAGTTACAGGTAAAAACACGAATTGGCCTGTTATAGCGCCACCATGAGGTTGATTTGAAAATGTTCAAGTGGCATGTCTTCCTCGGCAGAGTGGAAATATGCGTGCAAAATTTCAAGGAAATTGCATGCTGTGTTCATGATTTGAGGCATTTTTTTCAAAACAGAGCACTCCTGCAAACTTTGGAAGCCATTTTTAGCCAATCAGGATGGAATATGAAAAATCTGAAAGACCTGTTTTGTTTAATGACTATAGAGATACTGTGTACCGATTTGCGGGATTTTTGGACAAAATCTGTAGGAGTACTGTAAAAAAATATGTTTTGCACAAATCGGCCTCCTGGTGGCGCTATAAAAGGCCCATGTGAAAAATTTGGGGCAGAGGGCAAGCCAACGGTGCCTGAGATTAGCTGTACACAGACAGAATGACGGACACACGGACGGACACACGGACGGACGGACGGACGCACGGACAGGGGGCAAAACATACTCCCTCGCCATGCCTTTCGGCCTGGTGGAGACAAAAATAAAAATAATATATACAATGTTTCATCTTGCTTATCATCTTGTCAGGGTTCATCAGCAGAGACCAGAGTCTCCTGTACCCAGCTGTGTCTCCATGAAGAGTGACTGGTCCAGGGGTGGACTGATTGACTTCAAAGATGGACACCACTCTACTGATCAGAGGTCAGAATGGAAAACAAACAAACAAACAAACAGGCAGGCAGTTCTTTTATAAACATTAGCATCATAATTATGAAGGTGTTTTCGTGTGCTTTTATAAACATTAGCGTCATAATTATGCAGGTGGGTAGGCCTACATGTTCCTTTAGAAACATTGTATCATAATTATGCAGGTGTGTACATTTTCTTTCAGAAACATTAGTATCATGCAGGTGTGTACTGTACATATTATTTTAGAAACATTAGCATTATATGCAGGTGAGTGCATAATGTGCTGCCTCATGGCTGTGTAAAAAAACAAAAGTAGCACCAGGTGCTGTGTGCTTTAATATCTTGCTTCTGCATGTTCATATTACAGTATAACAATATGATATTAATTAAAAATACAATCTGTTCATTATGAGACTAGTGCGGAACAAATTAGACCATGAGGGGCGCCACGGTATAGTTAATTAATGGGAAACACTGCACAGCACAGGAATTGTAAATCTGTTAATCTTTATTAGACAAACATAGTATTTATTAGACAATAGGCCTAATATACAACACACATGTATAGGATTATTATGGAGCCCATTTGATTCCATTTGTATAGTCTCAGAGTTAAATTAGCGTTCAGGATTTTACTGTATTTATCCTAAGAAAAATACTACTCAAATAAGGGTTGACTGTGCCAATATTTAACGTTACCAGATATTTCATATGATCAAACTATTTGGTGATGTCCCATTAATACAGGTTGATGCTTTTATTTGCTGTGAAAAAGTGGATGCACTTCATTTAATTGCACAAATGGATGTAGGCCTACTTAATTTAATTGCACAAATTTATTGCACAAAATAAACTCTAACAGGGGTGTGTAAGGATCTTAAGATGAAAAGCAGAAAGGGTAAGTCTCCCTGTGTGTATTTACGGACGATTTGACATGTGTCCAGGGGTGAAAGTGGGCCGGGACGGTCCGGAACGGTGTTCCAGTAAAAGATTCGGTACCGGAACGCCGTTCCGTTAAGACAAAGTCAAAGGCAGCTGTGAAAATCCCATATTAAATAACCTGCCACAGACCCATGGCCATGTTCAAGAAGAAAACATAATCTACTAACGTCAGATTAACATACAGGGCATCACAACCAATCATTGTGCGTACGACGGGACACCCTCACTCTCACAGATCCGTGATTTCCCCCCACTTTTTGTCTGACTTTTTTTTTTCTCCCCCCGTTCCATATAAGCTGCTGCTTTCATTCCAATATCGTGAAGTAGTTTCAACTAGGCTACCTGGGTACTTCTACTTGCAGTAGTATGATTTCAAAATAAAACGTGTGTTGAATTTTAACATTACAAGTATAGATTTAAAAAAAAACTCTTATTTTGAAATGCACATAGTTTTGAAAGGAAACCAGATATCTGGGGGCCGCGTGACTAACGTGCGTCGAAGTCTACGTTCTCAAACTCCATGCTTAGCTTGAGTAAAAAGTAAATAACACGGTCGTGGGACATTATGGAATAAAAATACTTTGGGGCAAAAGTTCATATTTACCACCATACTCTCTGAAACCAAGACAATGTGGGCCTATGGAACAAAAGTGTGTTCTTCTATGACAAAACATACATAAACCGCTTCAGCCCTATTTAAACTTTGGCTTTTTGAAAATAGCCGATCTACAAGCTCACAAGCGATGACGTGTTGTGAGCTTGTAGATCTGCTATTTTCAAAATATTTTAATAAATTTGATTTTAGCCATGGACCCCCATCTGAAAATGTTTTGTGCCAGGGACCCCCAGAAGAGAACATTTGTCTTAAAAAAGTATAAAAACAATGTTCAAATACTGCACAAAAATAGCAGATGTACAAGCTTGCATCACGGGTGATCTGGTTTTAGAGTACTTGGTTGTACAGTATGGTCAAGTTGGACAATACAGCTCTGTTTTCATCATGTGTATCAGGGGTGCAGCCATGGGTGGGCCTGGTGCACCCAATCGATTTTGCAAAAATAAATAAACATATTTTAATTAATCTAATTGTTTTTGATAATAAATCGGTAAAATCAGGCAAAAATAAGAATTAAATAACTTAACCCTAACCTAACCCTAACCCTAAGCCTAAACCCGAAATAAAGTAACAAAAAAACGAAAATAAAGTACCAAAATCCGCCAAATAACCAAAAACGCGCGCTTGCATGTGTCAGTTCCGGCAGGAACTGTCAGCCACTTTCACCCCTGCATGTGTCAGATGTGCTCCAGAACTTAACAACACAGTGGTCGTGGTCTACAAGCGCCAAATCCAGCTCTCTTAACACTAGCATGACTGGGGTTTCATTATCCCACACACTGCCTGAAAAACGGTCTTTTTGATCCCCAAATCTGGCTATTCTATTGGTCACTGTCTCCCCTCTGTGCTCCAGACGAGCTCACACCTTCTCCCCCAAACAGTGGGGGGTTCCATTGTCTTCTAAATAGCTATTAACATCTCAATTGCACTCTGCTGAGTCAGTGAGCTCACTGTTGTTGCAGGCAGACAGAAACATTATAAAATAGGCCAATTTGTAATGGTAACTGCAGATTCTGTATGTAAAATCCTTATATAAAAAAAAGCATATACAACAGCGCAATCTGTAGCGTCTAGGGGTGTAACGATACATTTTAACAACGATTCGATACGTATCACGATACTTGGTTGTCGATACGATACATGAACGATACAGGTTAATTTAGAACGATACGATATGTTTCGATTCAGTGATTTAGTCGATACGATACATGAACGATACAGGACAGGTTAATTTAGAACGATACGATTCGATTCAATGACTTAAAATCGATATAGTAACTATTTATTTACCCAAAAATTCTGTGTGAAAAATAAATACCTGGATACTGGATATAAACCCCTCTTTCTCTTTTTTTCTTCTTAAAAGTACTTAGTTTGATATAATTGATTATTTGCATTGCAGAACGATTCGATACGATTATTTGCATTGCAAAACGATTCGATACGATACAAAGTCAAACGATACGATATTTAGCTGTTTGCATATCGATATAGTAGATCGTTGAAAATTCTAAACGATGCATCGATGCAGTTACTGTATCGTTACGGGACTAGCGTCACATTAAACTCTTCAGTGAAACGTGGAGCCTATTTGAACGCTGAAGCCACTGTCTAATTACGTGACTATCTCCATTGTCCAAAACACATGGATACCTCTTGACAAACCAATATTATTATTATTCATAATAATAATATTCACATTATTGTCTGAGCGTAAAGCTCTCATTCTATCAGCTGTCCACGTCGCTGACAAACGTGTCTCCTCTCCTCCCTCAGCGCAACAAGTGAACACATCGCTATGTTCCACAAATGTGCTCAATCCTGCGCAAAATATCTGATCTTCAAGCATAAAACAGTTGCTGCGTGACAAGCTGTATGCTTGTAGATCCTATCTTTTTCCACCGCTTTGCAGTGAAAGGGAAAGTGGAAAATGGGTCGACAAATTTTGCGAGAGAAGTAAGCAGTCAGGTCTATGAAAAATGTTACTGCATGCGTCGTTGTGCCCTTAGAAAACAGTGAGGCATGAATGGGGTTTATAGCCGAGGCTAATTTGCAACCCCAGTCCCTGGTTAGACCTTTCTATATAAATATTTACCTAATAAAAAATCATTTACAAAAGGACATGCATGAAGCTCTAATCTAAACAAGTATGAAAAGATATTTATATCTGCAAAGTAACTAGTAACTAAAGTTTTCAAATAATTGTAGTGGAGTAAAAGTACAAGATTTGCCTCTGAGCTGTAGTGGAGTAGAAAATTATTACCATTATAATGTAGTTATATATATAATTATAATAATAATAATAATAGAAAGACGTGAAAAACAAGCCCAAAGTCGCTTATAATAAGCAGACATGGCAACATAGACTCGCTGCGCAGCAGCGAGTCTATGTATGCTGCTCGTCTGCGGGCCGCTCTGCGGGGGGTCTGGAGGTGTGAACTGCTCTTCCCTGGGGGAGAGAGGGTGAGAGCGGTCAATTTAGCCGAAATATAACGGCTGGGATGGTATATATGGTATATATTTCATATTTATAATACGTTTCAGAAAGAAATAAAATGAGATGATTTGAAACAAATATTTAGGAAAAGTCATGAAAGGGGAACTTTCTCAGAGCTTCATGAGATTCAATTAAATTCAATTCAAACTTTATTCCAGACGCACAGGGGGTCCATATTTCACGAGTAGTGGGGAAAGATTCCTGAGACCCTTGGTCCAAGACCGAGTCAAGACTGTGTGTGTGTGTGTGTGTGTGTGTGTGTGTGTGTGTGTGTGTGTGTGTGTGTGTGTGTGTGTGTGTGTGTGTGTGTGTGTGTGTGTGTGTGTGTGTGTGTGTGTGTGTATTGCTATTCATCCCATGTCTATGATGCATTATAAACATCCTTATAATGTATTATAATCTGTATTATAACACTGTATAATTATAGTTATAATAACTCATTAATGCTCATAATGCTTTATAAAAGAATCATAACACATTATAAAGCATTCTATAATGACTTATAAGGTCAACTATTATAATTGTGTCTATAATGTTTTAAAGCAACAAATGACCACTTATAGCGACTTATAATGACAGTATAATGCATTTTGTGAGTGATTACTGTCACAGTTCGGGCTTCGCCTCTCCTCCGGCCCCGCCCCCCCCCTCTCGTCACTAACTTTGTGCCTGTTTGTGAGTCAGTTTGAGCCTTTGATTGTCCGCGGCTCTCGCGGCTGGTGGCCCTTGTGCCTAATGACTTTCCTTTATAATTATCTCCCAGCCGTTGGCCTGTGCTTGGACATTGTATTGTTTGTGTGTGCTACCTGTCCTGTGTGTCTTGAACTGTCTTCCCTCTACGTTTGAGGGTTCTGTATTGTTCTTTGAAGTAAAGCCCTTTGTTTAACCGTCTCTCTTCGTCCGTGTCCTGCGTTTGGGTCCTACTCTGTTCCACCCGGTCCACACCGTGACAGAATGTCCAAGCCATACTCGGACCCAGCGGGACACGTGTCCGTCGCCTGTCAGACCGATGGCTTCGGGCTCGGTCGGCCTGCCCTGGAGGACAGGTTAGATTTAATAATGGACATGTTAAACTGTATGGACTCACGCCTGCTCCACATGGAGACCACGCTGGCCGGCGGCCAGCGTTCCATGCTGGTCCGGACCCAGGACATCTGGGAGCGGGTCATCCAGGGGTCGGGTCCGCCGCAGCGTTCTGGAGTGGCGATGTCGATCCGCTCCAGCGCGCGCGCCACGTGCGGCGGCTCGTCCAGCGAGCCGAGTTCGGGCGTGCTTCCCGTGGCATCCTCTTCCTCGGAGGCGTCGCTCTGCTCGTCCTCAACAGCTCCACGGGAGTGGTCTCCTCCCCGTCCTCGGATCCGCGAGAAGGTTCGCCGTCCGAGGTCTCTGTCGGCGGAGAGTGGCCACTTCCCCCGCGAGCGGGAGAGAGCCCCGCGTCGGCGGGTCGTCCCGACGCGCCACCGCTCCACGCCTCGTCCGTGTCCTGTCCCTACCGTGCCACTTCGTCAGATCCATGTTCCGGCCGTGTCACTTGGTCCATGTCCTGCCCCGTTGATGCCATCTGCCCCGTCGATGCCATCTGTTCCGTCTCCCGGCTGGGAGGTCCCGCCGGAGCCACTCGCCACCGCGAGTGGAGAGTTGGAGACGGAGAAGGAACGGCGGAGCCGTTTAGGTCTCTGCTTCTACTGTGGCGTGGGGGACCACCACATTAACAACTGCCTGGTGAGGCCCCCACGTCCCAAGAAGTGACTCTAAAGTTAAGTTCTTGTTCTGTTTTGTCGCGCTCTTTTACTAGAGTTGTTTTTCGTTCTAGTTTTGGTTTTAGGCTCACCTCCTCTGCCTCCTGTTTTTCCTCCTGTCTTCTCTTTCCTCCTGTCCTGTCTCCAGCTCCTGTTTCGCCCCGGGTCGGCGGCGGCGAACGACGGACGGCCCGCCGGGACGTCCGAACCTGGACGGGCACCGCCAGTATCCAGGTGCGGTGTTCGGTCCTTCTGACTGGTCCGCGGTCCCGGCGGGGCCGTTCGTGTCCCGTTTTCCGGTCGTCGCTGTCCGGGGACTTTCCTCTTCTGCCTTGGTTTTGGTTCTGCCCCCCCCCCCCACCTGCTCGCCTGCCGTCCGGGCTTCCCCAGTCGCCTTCCGGCTGGTCCCCGGTGGTCCTCCTGTTTCGAGCTTGCCTCTCTGCCCCGGTTCCTCGCCTGCCATTCCGGACCTCTCCTGCCGTTCCCCGGCCGGACCCGGGTGGCCGTTCCGGCCTCGACCCGTGCCTCTGTTCTGGTCCTGCTTGCGCCCTCTGTGCCGAAGCCCTCCGCACAGAGCCCTGGCAGCGCCCGCCCCCCCCCCCCCCGGTCCTGCTTGCGCCCTCTGTGCCGAAACCCTCCGCACAGAGCCCTGGCAGCGCCTTCCCCCCCCCCCCCCCCCCCCCCAGTTCTGTCTCTGCCCTCTCCCCACCGGAGGCTCTGGTCCGCTGCCCCCCCCCATTCTGGTTCTGGGACGCCTGGAAGTCGTCCCGTGGGGGGGAGGTACTGTCACAGTTCGGGCTTCGCCTCTCCTCCGGCCCCGCCCCCCCCCTCTCGTCACTAACTTTGTGCCTGTTTGTGAGTCAGTTTGAGCCTTTGATTGTCCGCGGCTCTCGCGGCTGGTGGCCCTTGTGCCTAATGACTTTCCTTTATAATTATCTCCCAGCCGTTGGCCTGTGCTTGGACATTGTATTGTTTGTGTGTGCTACCTGTCCTGTGTGTCTTGAACTGTCTTCCCTCTACGTTTGAGGGTTCTGTATTGTTCTTTGAAGTAAAGCCCTTTGTTTAACCGTCTCTCTTCGTCCGTGTCCTGCGTTTGGGTCCTACTCTGTTCCACCCGGTCCACACCGTGACAGATTACAATGCATTTTAATGGTGATTATAGAGCATTATAACATGATGTCTCACAACTATGAGAATTAACATGAAAAGTGTCATTAGAAGGTTTGTAATGTATTATGATTGCATTATGAGTTCTTACAAGTGCGTATAACTGTAATTATACAGTGTTATATGCATGTCACAATGCAATTATACTTGACCGGTAATACTTGCTATGCATACAATGTCTATAATGCCTTATAAACATACTTATAATACATTATAATTTGCTTATAACACTGTATAATTAAGTTATATTCCGTTTCCGGAAATTAAGTTATAAGAGCTCATAAATATTCATAATTCTTTATAACAATAAGCATTTATTGTTATAAAGAATTATGCATATTTATGAACTCCAGGAGGGGTTTTCTGATGTCAGTGCCAAGTATGTTAGTTATCTCCACAAATAGAAGTCTAGGAGAGCGTCTCTGATGTCAGACTTGGATAGGTCGGTTGTCTCCATACATGGGGATCTCCATATATGGGAAGATCGAGATTGAATAGGTCACTAAAGGTCGGGACTGAATAGGTCATTTATCCCCCTATATGGGTTTCCGGGCATCCTGTCACGGTCTACCTTGCGGTGGTGTCCATTTATGGCTAATGCTGGCAAGTATGCTCTGAACGTTCGCTACACTTATCAAAGACTAATACAATGTCGTTTGATCTGCATTTGCTATAACCACACCAGACCATTTTGTTTAATCTGGTTTAGAAAACAAGCAGATTGCTGTAATTTAAAGTTCTCTATAATCAGCAATGTGTGAGTGATAATTCTGTGTATCAAATGAGTACTTCAAACCTATATATGTCGGCTATTTGAAAATAGTCGAGCTACAAGCTCACAACCTCAACCCGCAACTACCATTATTTACAAGCAACTTTACAGACAAACAAGCCCAACATGGCTTATAATAAGCAGACCTGGGAACACTGGCAGAGAGGGAGAGAGCATAAGATTGCATTGGGGATGATGGTTTATGGCTGCCGTCTTCTCTTAAAGAAAATGGCATCTGGCACGGTGATTGATTGATTTTTTTTTAATTGTAATGCCAAAACCACACCTATGCATAATGTAACGGCTAGTGCAGGTGTTTTAGGGATAGGACTGGTGTCTGAAAATAGCAACTATTGCATTGGAACGCCCCTTGCGCAATGCTAAATCCCCAAATAGTGGATTTAGCCACTCTTGGCTAAAATGGAGCCCATAGCATTCGCCTCCCAGTCTGTCAGCCTGGTTAAGACACCAAATGTAACTCCATCACTAACAATAATAAAGGTCAATGGAGACACGTTTTCAATATCTAGTTGATTGGTATGTGCTCTTGGAATAAGGACTAATAAACATAAATATATATTTTAATCGTTTTGTACAGTATGTTGTTTTTGCTATTTGGTTGATGTTAAAGGTTGTTTTACATTGTGTTCCTCTGCAGCTTACTGTAGATTATGATAATAGTAACATTATAATGTACAGCATTTATTAGACACTAAAACCACCTGACCTCTAATATATCTGTCATTGTGTTGTGTTGACCTTATATTATCCTGATGTTGTTAGACTTTGATACTGAACATGTTTAAACAACTCGTAATCATAAAGTTTAACATTAGCTGTACACGTTTATCTACAGACAGTACCTCTGAAATCTAAGTTATCAAATATAACTAATGGTAATTCATTTAATAACATACTGTTGTGTCCTAGTTTAAATTTAACTAGATTCATAGTTCATATCTATCAACTACTGTGACTGGTTGACCAATACATATAATGTTTCATCTTGCTTATCATCCTGTCAGGGTTGATCAGCAGAGAGCAGAGTCTCCTGTACCAAGCTGTGTCTCCATGAAGAGTGACCAGTCTATGGGTGAACCTATGGTCTTCAAAGATGGACACCACTCTACTGATCAGAGGTGAGAATGTAAAACAAACAGAAAACAACAGATTATATTATTTTATTAGACTATACTGATCAGAGGTCAAAATTAATTTGATTATTTGTCTGAGTCTTCATAATATTGCCATTTTACTCCCATAACATCACATCTAATAACCACAGCAGCATCCATTATGATGCGTCTGTGCGTGCATGCATGCATATGTGTGACACCACAAATGCATTTTTGTTGGACTTAATGAGCAGAAGTCAAACCACTTTTGGAAGTGTGCTCTATATTGGCCTCTCAAAATGTAAAATCAGATTGGGGTTGATTGGGTGTGGGGGTTCATCACATATAGTTTATTTGTAAGATATAAGCCCCACCCATTAATTTGTGAAGCCAATAGCAGGATTATGGAAGGGTTTATCAAAACCTTTTTAAGGGTCATTGTAACATGACTCAAAATCATTTTCAACTAATTTAGTGAAGAAGAAAAATAACTTTTTTGGCATTAGTGACCTCCTATTGAGTGTAAGGGAAATCACGTTTGTCTCTGTGTTGTGTAGAGGCCCCTCAATGTGGGACCTAATTTTGAACACTGCATTCATGATTTTGTCATTTTTAGTAAAATGGGCCCCTCCCGCAAATGTTGGAAAATAAGCATGGCAAAAATGGAATGGAATTTGATAAATCTGAATAATACATGTTTATCGCATGACTCCAAAGACCGATTTGTGTGAATGTTGTACAAAATGTATTAGTGAAAACTTTTGAATAAATTCTAAAATGGCAGTCGTATGGGGAATTGCAGCATGATCCAAGGAATCCAGGGGAAAATAATTTGATTCTACAATCTATGGAATGTCTTTCATGGCCTCCGGCAAGTGTGCATTCAAAGTTTGATGCCGATTGGTCTAGCATTAACCGAGATTACTGGGCACGGAGGCATGAAATGTTTCAGGGTCTCCCGATCCTTTCTGGCCCTGTCTGTCTGCCGCAAGATATCATCGATCCCGGGCCCAAAGTTAACACCGGGGGTCAGGGGAAGGTCAGCAAACGTGCTCTGCATAGAGGAAGGCAGCTTGGTCTGTGCCAGCTAAAGGTGGCGCCTAGCAGTCACGATCTGGCCCAAGGCTTTCCCATTAGCCCGGGCCATGTCTCTCTGGATCTGGCCGATCAGGTCAGAGACCAGTTTCACCTCCTGAGTCAGAGGTCCTCCATCCCCTGTAACCTGGGGCAGCAAGCTCTGCAGGTAGGCATGGAGGAGCATCACTGCATTAGAAAGGCGTCCCACCGCTGTCAGTGAACCATAGACCGTCTTGAGATCATCGTCAAACGTCCTGGAAGGACCAGGCTTAAGACGGGGGGTTTTGCCAATGATGACCTTATCTTGGGACTCACAGAGGCCAAGGGAATCAGGCCCTGCCATGAAAGCCCATGGCCCCGAATCAGGGGTAAAATGGAAGCGGCCTCTTCTTTCAGCCCAGCTTTCCATCATGGCCTCCTTGAAGGCACTGACTATGGGCACCACTGGTGGGCTGCTAAGAGGACCATCCTGGGCAATGTCCCGGGTAACTGTGATCCTCTCCACAAGGACCCCTTTCTGCATGGCAGGGTCCACATCAGGACAATCACTGCCCCCCTCAGAGTGCTCTGCTGACTGCTCGGGCCTGCGGTTAACAGTGCCGGCGTCATCTCTCAGCCAAAGGCCCTCGCTGGCCTCCACTGAGATAATGTTGTCTCCCTGGTCAGCGTCCACCTGCTGATGCCGGGCCAGCTCTCCACCCCCGCCTGCACTGTGGGCAGGACTACTGTGATGACGGCTCAGCACACCAGAGGGAGGCAGAGATCTGCGGTCCTCAGCCGGAACCAAGGCCTGAGCCACCCAGGCCCGCATGGCCCCCAGTCGGGCCACTCTCAGACGCTCAGAAAAGACTAAGCAGAACAGGCAGCCATTAGGGTGCCTCACCGCCTCCACTGCATGGGCCAGCCCAAGGTAGTGCATGCAAGATGCATGCGCATCTCCAGGTGGGATGTCCTCTCTGCACTTGACACAATGGGCTGACATCCTGTAGTACACCTGTACACCGTGGCAGGGTCACCTCTCCCTTTGCACTGCACCCGGTAAGGGAATTACCAGGGGAGAGGCCCAATGACAATGGCTGCCCCGTAAGGGTCTTACACCTGTGTCACATCAACAGCAACAAGCACTGGCCTTGAAGCTGTACACTCACACTTGTAGCTGAAAACAATACACTTACCCCTTTAAACAGTAATGAATGTAGTCAGCAAAAAACAGACTGACCAGGCTTCCAGGTTATGGAGATGCTCAGTGTGTGTCAGCTAAGGGGGAATAACAGTCAGCACCAGGTTATGGTAAAACTGACTGAAAATACAAACCTTGAAATATAAAGCAGAATTTCCTTTAATAGGGATTCCTGCAAAACAAGGAAAGAAAGCAAAAAAAAATCTCAGCCCAGCTAGCAAACCAGAGCTAACAGCACTACAAACATTTAGCAACCAGCATAAATGGTACACACAGTATAATAATCAAGAGTTCTCGTGAGAAGGGCTACAAAGTTAACAGCTCCAGGCTAAACCTAGCCACTGAGAACTCTTGGATGTGAAATAATTGAGCTATAATAGAGGTTACATACCTTCTCTGCTCATTTACCGACCTTGAACCTGAATGTTCCGCAGAGAAATGAAAAAGCAGGCGCGCGTGGGTGTGGTGTGCCAGGGGAGGCCACACCCCACGCACGCACAGGTGCGCACGGTAGTGAATCAGTTAATCCTTACCTCGAATGTATCCCTCCACTGCGGAGTGATAGCCACATTGGAGTGATCCAATGAGGGAAAACATAACTCCAACACTAACAATTATAAAGGTCAATGGAGACAAGTTTTCTAGTTGTCTAGTTGATTGATATATTCTTGGTCATCAAATATAACTCATGATAATTCATTTAACAACATACTGTACATCCGTTAAATATAACTAGATTATATTTGATATCTACCAACTGCTGTGACAAGTTGACCAATAAATATAATGTTTCATCTTGCTTATCATCCTGTCAGGGTTCATCAGCAGAGACCAGATTCTCCTGTACCCAGCTGTGTCTCCATGAAGAGTGACCAGTCTATGGGTAAGCATATTTTCCATCTTGTTGATGTGTTTGGTCTCATTTACATTAAAGTTGCTGTAGACAATATTCAGCGACCAAATGCTGCACCATACATCACAACCCCTCTGTTGCAAATGTTTCCTGGCTTATTTCCCTGAGTAATGTCTGTGAGGCAGCACTCATGCAGTTTGCACCATTGTAACACAGCACCTGCCCACCAATTGTCTCTTTAGGGAAAACACCTACCTTACCCAACAAAAACGGAACAAACAAACAAAATTACTCATATGATTATTTCACAATCATAATATTCTTTGGGGGAATGATTTTATTCTGCACATTTTAAAAAACACTGTGATTGTAATATTTTATTTTCATTATATGACAACATGATTATCGATATCATCTTAAGCACATACTCATTGAGCGGCCATAGCTGAATGGGTAGAGAGGCCACCTGTTTCCCAACAGGTTTGATTCGGATCCAGGTTTGATTCCCGTCCCTAGCAATGTGTTGAGATGTCCCTGAGCAAGATACTTAACCCCTAACTGCCCCCCCCTGCGCTCAAGTCTGACCCCTTGGGCAGCAATCAGCTGTGTGTAACTGAAAACAAAACTTACACCATGGGAACAAATAGGCCTAAATGATTTAGTACAAGTCCATACCCGGTTGACGCATCCGTGGGGGGATATGCTCACATGATATGGCAACCCGGGGGGGCAGTTCGTCCCATAGCTCACGGAGCCATCCCACAGCTGGGCAGCCCCGTAACCATGGTGACAGTCTTTGACACAAAAAGGCTAATAAACAGCTGAGATTTGGTGAAATCGAAAAACAGGCTTCGATGTTAGGTGCACATGCTTATGGTCAATGGCTGTGTGCAAATTCAGATCAATTGCTCCAGCCACTGAGGAGAACCGGGCAGAACAATTTTGGCCTCACCACCTCACCTACTACCACCTCACCACCACTACAGAGAATTATCAAATTATAGGAGGATTACTATTGATGTCTTCTTTTTTTTTGTCATTTAGAAACCCTTGCAGCTGTCAGTCAACAACAACTCAAGTCTAATCTGAGGAAGAAGTGTGAGTGTCTGTCTGAGTGGATTGCAAAAGAGGGAACACCAACACTTCTGAATCAGATCTTCACAGAGCTCTACATCACAGAGAGAGGGAGTGGAGAGGTCAATAAAGAACATGAGATCAGACAGATTGAAACAGCATCCAATAAACCAGCTAGACCAGAAACTACAATAAAACCTGAAGACATCTTTAAAGCTTTACCTGGAACAGATGAACAAGTCAGAACAGTGATGACAAAGGGAGTGGCTGGCATTGGTAAAACAGTCCTAACTCAGAAGTGTGCTCTAGACTGGGCAGAAGACAAAGCCAACCAGAATATCCACTTCATGTTTCTATTCTCTTTCCGACACCTGAATTTGGTCAAGAAGAATTACAGCTTGGTGGGACTTATTCATCATTTCTTTGGTGGAAACAAGGATGCAGACATCTCCAGCTTAATGGGGTCCCAAGTTGCGTTCATCTTGGATGGATTAGATGAGTTTCGGATTCCTTTAGATTTCAAGAACAATGAGATCTGGACTGATGTCACGAAGCCAACTTCAGTGGACGTGCTCCTGACAAACCTAATTATGGGGAACCTGCTTCCCTCTGCTCACATCTGGATAACCTCACGACCTGCAGCATCCGATCAGATCCCTTCTGAGTATGTTGACAGGGTGACAGAGGTGAGGGGGTTCACTGATCCCCAGAAGGAGGAGTACTTCATGAAGAGATTCAGTGATGAGAACCAGGCCTTGGCATTCATCTCACACATCAAGGCATCACGGAGCCTCCACATCATGTGTCACATTCCAGTCTTCTGTTGGATCACTGCTGCCGTTCTGGAGGACATTTTTATAACAGAGGAGAAAGGACTGCTGCCAAAGACCCTGACTACGATGTACCTCCACTTCATGGTGGTTCAGTCCAAACAGAAGAATGTCAAATATCATGACAGAGCTCAGGCACATTCTGACGGGAATAGTGAGGCCATTCTCTCTTTGGGAAAATTGGCTTTTGAACAGCTGGAGATAGGTAACTTGATCTTCTATGAAGCAGACCTGAAAGAGTGTGGCATTGATATCAGAGATGCCTCGGTGTACTCAGGAGTGTTCACGCAAGTCTTTAAAGAGGAGTGTAGGTTTTACGAAGACAAGGTGTTCTGCTTTGTTCATTTGAGTGTTCAGGAGTTTCTCGCTGCTCTTTATGTCTTTCACTCCTTCGTCAACACTGGTGTCAACGTACTGTCAAAACAACAAAAAACCTCCAAGTGGTCCAAGCTGTTTGGAGACAAACCTAAATTAGACCTCTACCAGAGTGCTGTAGACAAGGCCTTACAGAGTCCAAATGGACACCTGGACTTGTTCCTCCGTTTCCTGCTGGGCCTCTCAGTGGAGGCCAACCAGACACTCCTGCAAAGACTGCTGAAACAGGCAGGAAATACGTTCCCAACCAATCATAAAACAGTCAACTACATCAAGGAGAAGATCAGAGACAATCCCTCTCTAGAGAAAAGCATAAATCTGTTCCACTGTCTGAATGAGCTGAATGATCATTCTTTAGAGGAGGACATCCAACAGTACCTGACGTCAGGAAGTCTCTCCACAGACAAGCTCTCTCCTGCTCAGTGGTCAGCTCTGGTCTTCATGTTGCTGTCATCAGAAAAGGAGCTGGACATTTTTGACCTGAAGAAATACTGTGCTTCAGAGGATGCTCTTCTGAGGCTGCTACCAGTGGTCAAGGCCTCAAAGAGAGCTATGTAGGTGCACTGATAACATGACACATTTAATATATGATGTGATGTTTAATTGTACAGAAAATAATATAAAAAACATATTATCACTAATACTTCTTTAGGCTGAGTGGCTGTAACCTTTCAGAGGGATGCTGTAAGGAGTTGTCATCCGTTCTCAGCTCCAACAGTAGTCTGAGAGAGTTGGATCTAAGTAACAATGACATAAACGATTCAGGAGTAGATTTGCTCTCTGCTGGACTGGGGAGTCCAGACTGTACACTGGAAACTCTGAGGTAAGTATTCCTGAAACTGTGCTGAACAGGTGGAGATTTAAAATAAGCATGTGAAGTTTATATTCTGAGAAGTAGACAACCATTTTGTAACAGATAAGATAACTTTCTACATTTAATGCAAGACCATTTGCGATTCTTTTTCACTCTGTGTGTGTGCGTGTGCGTGTGTGTGTGTGTGTGTGTGTGTGTGTGTGTGTGTGTGTGTGTGTGTGTGTGTGTGTGTGTAGGTTGTCAGGGTGTCAAGTCACAGAGAAAGGCTTTTCTTCTCTGGCCTCAGCTCTGAAAACAAACCCTTCCCATTTGAAGGTGTTGGACGTGAGCAACAATCATCCAGGAGACTTAGGCGTGGCCCAGCTTTCTGGTGTTCGGGAGGATCCACACAGTAGACTGGACACTCTTAGGTATTAGAGACTTAGGGCCCTATTCTGGAGCACTTCCCCCCCCCCCCCTAAACCACGTTAAATACTGATAATGGAGCTGCGCCGCCCCAATAGGTTATTCTAGCACCTGCTCTACCCGTCACCCATTATGCCGACGCCGGTATTTGCGCATGGAGGTGTGCCCGTGGGCGTGTTGTTGCTATATCCCCCACATTGCCATTCTGCAGACACACATGGGTACGGCTTTGGGGGGGGGGGTAGTGGATTCTAAAACCACCCGCCGGTTTCTAAAACCACCCGTCAAGTGCACACAGACACTGCAATGGCTTTGTGCGTTGGACCATGAGCCGTGTTGCCAGCCTTGGCAAGAAATAAGCAACCGCAGGTCTATGAAAACAAAAAGAAGCAACTATAAGGCCACATGAGCACTTCAAACTACTAACTAGAGCTTTCATATCCCCTAAATATTTCAGCCCGGCTCGACTAATAATTGACAAATTAGGCCCAGCCCAGCCCGTCAGTCATTTTTCTAAAGAAGCTTAATTAATGCATGCAGCCTTTTTTCTCATTAAATCTTGGTAATTCGTTAAGAACAGGAGTCATTCCACCCTATTCCAACAGTCTATATTTTATTTAAAAAACAGCTTGGAGCAAATAGGGCTATATAAATATATACACTGCCCCATAACCATTTTAAGAATGATATTCGGTTATTATACGAAATATATTTTTAATTGAGATATTTTCGTTTTTTCCACATTGTCATGTCTTAATAAAATCATGCTTTTAGCAAGCAAAATAAGCAGTACAAAACAGTTTGGATTACTTTGTTTGATGGGAAAGAGTTGCGATGGAGAAATCACATCAAATGTTACCTTCTACTGCCCGCTGCCTGTGCTCTCATTTGAAGAAATAATCCAACATTTACTTTGAGGTGAAAAAGACATGAAGAAAGCTTTTCAATCTCAATAGTCTGAAGATCCATTCTATACGTCATGTTATGGTTTAAACTTTAAAGGGGGCTCTCTGCTGCTGCCGTTGTGACAACTGTCAAGACCGCTAATTGATTTGACTTTGCGCTGCGCTGCCCTGATGATTAATTATTTGGCATCAGCTGTGTAGGAGTATAACTATTTTAAATGGCTTTCATATACTCTTGGGGATCTGACTAATTACAAGTTGCTTATTGTGAACACAATACGCTACAAATTAATTAATATATGAATTTATTTGGATTAAATGGTGGTGGGCCGGGTCGGGTCCCGTTGGGTTTGGGCTAAAATCTTAAGCACTTACATTTTTTATAAGATGATCGGATCATCTAGTGTGATTTTCATTTTGGCTGCTGTCTCGTTTAACCCATGCAGCGGGTGAATATTATATTATATATTATATATATTATATTATTATTATATTCCCCACGTAAACGCTGTCATGTTTACTGCATTAAAGGTTCTCAATCTTTTCAGGCCATCGACCCCCCAAAATAACCATATTTGAACTGGGGACCCCCCCTTTTTGTTTGACTCGGTTCCACAGATAAATATTGTGAAAATAGCAGATCTACAAGCTCACCAGGCGTTGGGTGCTCCATTGTGGTCTCGAACCACTGCATTAAAAGCTCCAAGCAAGTTACATGTCTAGTATGTTGTTGACCACGTAATGTAATGTTTTTGGTTTAGTGTTAGGCTACTCCGTGGCGCGCGCGCGCCTCATAGTTTAGGCTGTCCAAAATAACAGATCTATAAGCTGTCGACACAACATGACGCAGCGCGTTGATAGCTTGTATGTCTGTTATTTTGGGTAGGTAGATGCACGGATGGCCTCTCACGTCACCCGAATCCGCATGTACAAATTAATTATCCGCCCGTTATCCAACCGCAATAATTATATTATCCAATTTAAATATCCGCATCCGCACTAACCGTTTTTCCCGTATGTCAAAATATTATTATTTTCTGGTATTCCCCGTTAGTTTCAGTATTAGTTGTGCGATGCAATCACAAAATGCATTGATTTAGCCTATGGAAATGTCGGTGCGTCTTTTTTCTTTTTTTTTAAACCGGTGCTGCGCTGAACATACAGAGCGCACTGCTCTTCTGCGCTGAACATACAGACTCTGTGCGGCATCCAACATACAGGCATCCAGCATACATGCAGCATCCAACATACAGAGCAGCAGCAGAGCAGCACCGGTTTTTAAAAAAGAAAAAAGACGCACCGACATTCCATAGGCTAAATCAATGCATTTTGTGATCGCATGGCACAGAGGCTGCTCTACACACTCACACAGACACAAGCACGCAGAGATTTAGCTATCTTATGGATAGATATATTAGATGTCTTAATTAATTTATTTACCGCAATATTTCACCCGCGGTTTATCCGATATTAATTCATAATTATATTTGATTGACCCGAATCCACCCAAACCGCGGTTCGCAGCAATGTGTCTGGGTTTGAGAGGCTATGATTGATGTAAACTTAAAGTGTAGCTGGATGATGAAAGATAACGGGGACAATATGGATGTAAGTTAACTTTAACTGCGTCACTTCAGAGGAAACTATGGAGCTACTTATGTTTACACACCCATGGAATCCATTAGAATGGTGGAAATAGAACATAGAGCATATATTGGATCGGGGATGACGGTTAGCGCAGTCTTCTCTTAAAGGCAATGGCTTCTGGCACGGTGATTAGTTTTATCATTGTAACGCCCAAACCACACCTATGCATAATGTAACGGGTAGCTCAGGTGTTTGGCGGGTGAGGGGGGTGCCACAGAATACCGAATTTTGCGGGGAAACGCCTCTTGCCTAGTCCTAAATCAGGAATTAGTGGTTTGTTCAAATTTCACCTGGAATAGCGCCCTGTATCTGTGTGTGAATGTCCCCATCTCTTTTTTTCAGAACTGGCCTTTAGGCTGTAATTACAGTAAAGATCCTAAACATACAGATATGTGTCTGTTGTCTGTAGATCCATGCTCAGAAAGAACAATATAAAGAATTCCACACATAAAGTAAGTTAATAAACATAGAAATATAGGACATTTCAAACAAAGCAGCACAAAATAACGTAGCATTTAGAATATTGCTTAAAAGCATTTGATTACACATTAGTTGCATTATTAAAGGGATATTTCACTTTCAAAACATTTTTGGGTCATTTTATCGTCTACTCAGGCTTTAGTGAGCCCCCCAGACAGTTTTTAAGTTGCTTGATTCAGTATTTAGATATTTGATATTCATTTTATCAGACACACCCCCTTCCTATACAAACCCATTATAACTTTAAACTCCATTTTTAACATGTTAGATTAATCAAAAACACCCGTCCTTGGTCCTGGTGACTCATCCTGCCCTCCTAATACGTGAGGGGGGCGTGTTTTTCGATTACTTTTTTCATTTATTTTATTTAATGTTTTTATTGTATTTAATTGTTTTAATTTTCCCCAAAAAATATTACAAATAAATGAAAAGAGTATGAGTAAATGATGTATGCAATATACACAACCCTTTACACACGAGGCCCATTAGTCACACATTTAGCAACTTTTTAGTAGTACATCATGTCTGTACACTGAATACCAGATAATATGAGCTATCAGCCTTGATGTCACTTAGTACCAATAATGATCTACCAGGTCTAGAGTAGGGAATCATTTTCTCAATCATACTGTGATGCTGTACTGTATTGTTTATTGTTTAATGGTGTAAAATCATTGGAAGTCATTGGGCCTGATTCACTAAGCTGGTCGTAAATAACGTGTAAATAAAATTACTAAAGGTAATATATTTTCCCGAAGACGGCTGCCAGCTGATCGTAAAATCTCAAGCTTGTTCCTGCATTGTTCCACGCCTCTTTTCACACCATAAAAGGCAACAAGAAATTAAATATCCAACTTCAACTTCACCGTGCTGAACAGCGTTGCCATGTCCGATTATTATAAGCGACTTTGGGCTTGTTTGGGGTTTCAGTTTTTTGGGCAAGTTGCTTAGTTGGGCTTGTTTCTAAAGTGTAGTTGCTTATTTGGGCTTGTGTCACAAGTTTTTAATTATTTTAACCGGTGGTTCTCAAATGTTTTGTCATGGAAACATGGACCCCCAAATTAATTAATTAATGTATTTGTTCCTAACCCCCATCTGAAATGTTTTGTGCCTGGGAGCCCCCCATACCAGATTTGTGTTGTTAGAATGTTTAAAAAATATTCCAAATATTCACATTTTATTTCAAGATTTTTTGAAAATATCAGATCTACAAGCTCTAGAAAATATCAGATCTACAAGCTCTAGAAAATATCAGATCTACAAGCTATAGAAAATATCAGAGATACAAGCACTGGAAAATAGTAGATCGACAAGCTCTAGAAAATAGCAGATCTACAAGCTCTAGAAAATAGCAGATCTACAAGCTCTAGAAAATAGCAAATCTACAAGCTCTAGAATGCTCACGATGCGTCTCGATGCGACGTGTTGTGAGCTTGTAGATCGGCTATGTTCAATGTATACAGTATATAGGTTTTAAGTGCCCATAATGGCCTAGTGCCCTATAGTTGCTTCTTTTGGGCTTGTTTTCCTATGGGCGTAAACAGCTTAGTGACCCCCCCCCCCCCCCCCGTTTCTATTTGAATATGTAGACCTGACTTTGTCTCTTCTCCACCCTCAGTGTCGAACATGGTGGAGTGTGTTGGCTGAAACGAGGTTTAAGGAAGTGCCCAATAAGTAAGTGTGTATTCTGTTATATTCATGAAATCAAAGCAGCACACATCCAGCTATTTAGATGAACAGCTCATTCACAGCAGCATGTGACATTCCGTTATTCACATCCTACTCTGAATGTTAATAACATAACGTGTAGGCTAATACAGCTAATACTGTGTTCATGATATAATGTGTGTTATGCATAGATTAAAAAAAATCACACCCTGTGTGAAGTGGGCGGTGTCTTGCTAGATAATCACAATACTGAATGGAGTCAACCAATCATGTACAAAAAAGAAATACATTTATTGAAACACTCTTTATGATGGAAGAAACCATAACTTAAAAAAAACTAATTTATGTTTTTTTTTAAAGTTATGGTTTCTTATATAGGGCTATGCACATGTGTCATGTGACATGTGCCAATCACAGTCCTGAATAGACTGTGATTGGCCAATCACGGTGCAGGGTTAGGCGGGGTACATTTTTGTACATTTTTGGCCAATCACAGCGCAGGATTTGTTGTACAAATATCCAAACCTCACTTATAGGGGCGGTTTCACCGCCCAAAAACTAATAAACTAGAAAAAGTGCTCCTCGGAGCACAAGTCTCCGCCAGGTCAGGTAGGTTATTATGGCCTCCTGGTGGTAATAGGCCAATGTGAAAAGGGTTCCATTTTTCTTTGGCTTTTCACAGCAATCGGACACTGCATTCATGATTTTGTTCCAAAAATGTGGTTTGCTAAATTAGACCTGCTGGTGGAGCTATAACAGGCCAATGTGAAAAGGGGGGCATTTCTTCCTCGGCCTAGTGGGAATGTGTCTCCTGGTGGCGCTCTAAAAGGCAGATGTGAAAAATGCAGGGCAAAGGTTTTTCCTTTGCTTCTAGGGAGTGTGCGTGCAAAGTTTCACGCAGATCGGTGCAGTTATAGGTAAAAACGTGAATCGGGCTGTTATAGCGCCACCATGAGGCTGATGTGAACGTTTTCAAGTGGCATTTCTTCCTGGGCCAAGTTGGAATCTACGTGGAAGATTTCACGGAAATCGCATGCTGCGTTCATGATTTGAGGCATTTTGTTCAAACGAACCAATCCTGCAAACTTTGGAAGCCAATCTTAGCCAATCAGGATGGAATATGGAAAATCGGACAGATCCGTGTTGATCACATGACTATAGAGATATTGTGTACCGATTTGCGTGTTGTTTGGACCAAAGCTGTAGGAGTAATATCCAAAAATATGTTTTGCAAAAGTCGGCCTCATGGTGGCGCTATGACAGGCTGATCTGAAAAATGTGGGGCAGAGGTTCTGCTGTGTGCGCAGTTTCACAGCGACCGGGCCAACGGTGGCGGAGATTAGCTGCTCGCAGACAGAAGGACAGACGGACGGACACACGGACGGACGGACGGACGGACAGGGGCCAAAACATACTCTCTCGCCATGCCTTTCGGCCTGGCGGAGACAAAAATAGAGGGAGAGAGAGAGAGAGAGAGAGAGAGAGAGAGAGAGAGAGAGAGAGAGACAGACAGACAGACAGACAGACAGACAGACAGACAGACAGACAGACAGACAGACAGACAGACAGACAGACAGACAGACAAAGAGAGAGGGGGGGGGGGTTCACCAAGAGGGTGATGGTCACGTTTCACACCCTCTACCTAACCCTGACCCTAACATTAGTGCTTAGGGTTATAATTGGTAAGGGTGTTCATTCTTTTTCATCTTTTTTTCATAGAAAAACTGGCAAATCTCTTTGCCAAAAATAGCCATGACGCATTGTGACCTTGTAGATCATCATGTTTGATTAGAAGTATAAATAGGGCTTACAAAGATAATCTATATTTTGTTTTAATAAGCTAAATCTACCAAAGTCACTTGCAAATATAGTTTCCAAATATTATTTATGGAGTAAAAAGTACAATAACTGATATGGTGGAGTAGATAAGATAATTCCTTTTAACAGGACGTTGATGAAAGTCCTTGCGGGCTTGTTTCCAATGAGGGCCTGTGAGCAATTATGGGTTAAGAGTCTTGCTTAGGGACAAATTTCATTTCATTGACACATATGCTGACGTGGCCTGGAATCGTACCTGGGGCAACCAGGGCCTCTGGCTCCCTAGGCGGGCTCACTAACCACTCAGCTATGGCCGCCCCGTAGAAGTTTAAAGCATTGAAACAATTAAATACTTCAGTAAAGTAAAAGTACCTCAACATTACACTACAAGTACAGTACTAGAGTAAATGTACTCAATTACTTTCCACCTACTGTAGTTACTTTCCACCACTGTTTCTAGTTATTATGATGATAAGTTGTCATTATTAAAACTATATAACTATACTTTCATAATCTCCAACACTTGGTTTACACTGAGTTGTTTTGGAGTTTATTCTTTATATTTGTTTTGCTGTTGTTAAAGTCACACTATGCACTTTTGGGTATCTGTCCACTTTGGACACAAATAACATGGCAGCCAACATCTTGGACTTCATCACCCAGAGATCTATGTTTGAGTCTTTTGTCTGAATTGCTTTGGCTTTGCAGGAACTAGCAGTGAATGACGCTTCAGTGAGCTCCATGCCAGTGCCTGTGTGCTTGTGCACTACGCAGTGCACGTTCAAGTTTTACACACGTGACGTGGCTCATGTTTATACATGTCCCAAATGCTTTCTCATTTGAACACTGGAAAATGACCAGGGATTGAGGATCGGGACATTGTCTGGTGTTGGCCTTTCACACATGTAGCATGCAACAATAGAATGTCTATTTCAGATGCGTTCACACATGGAGGTAATAGTCTGATTTGATAAGGTGAGGGGCGGGGTCTGGGACACGCACATCTTAGTTACTCCCACTCAAATATAACAGCGAGGGAGATGCAGGGATTTTACTTCCTTTCAAAGAACATTGAATTGCTTGACATGTGGTCTCCCATTGATGCGCCCATACAAAATACAAACAAAACATCTTTACTATGATGCTTTTCATCAAAACGAGCCGTCTTCCAAGCTGGAAAATTAACATTGGTTTCTATGTACAGATGAGTGCGTACTGCGCAGGGAAGCGCAGGTGTTACTCGTTGTCTAGTTACTAAAGAGACGTTTATGCTTTGTTTCGCTTATGAGCCATTTGATAGAAGTTCGATCTGTGAATATTGCCAACTCAAACGCTAAAAAAAAACAGAATATAACTACTATTTAATTACTGTATCTCTCTCCAATCAACTCGGAAGGAGGGGAAGCTCCACTTGTCGACAATAGAAGGGCCATCAACACGTTCATCCGTTGACAATCTGATAAAGGAAGAATGATCACGGCATCCGTTTTGAGCCATTTTTGGACATTACCCCAACTTAAGTCAAGGGTCCATCCAGCATAAAGTCTGTTGCATGTCCGATCCTACAGAGCCGAAATGTTGCGTTCATACATACAGCCCCTCTGTTTAAAGTCTGGAAACCCTCAGTAATACAGTGTTTGAAATTGACTTTTGTTACACTGATACACACACTTTTTTCAATGTTTCAGCATGGCTGTTTACCCTCCCTGATTACACTTGCATGGACTTGCAATTGACTATGAAATGGCACTGTTTTATATGGTAGATTGTTACCCATTATACACACACACTGCCATTATAATAATGTGTCAGTCGTCTTACCATTGAAGATTGTCAATGTAGGCTATTGCATCATCATGATATGGACTCCACTGTTGACTCTCTGTTTTCGATAGCTTGTAAAAGTTCCCAAAGACCCATTTAGTTTGACTTGACGTCCTCCCATCCACTCTGTTTACATGTGATCTGAAACAAGCATGAGCTGTGATTGGCCAGTCGTCGCTTCGACTGGCAGTTCTGCCTTGGTGTGACTTCTACCATTTTAGTAGGAAGGGGCGTCGCCTTCCTGAATTCAGCTTATCGCAAGCAGGTAGGGGCGGTGCTAGAATGATTAGCTCATAACGCATTGCAGCGTGACACGTTGTGAGCTTGTAGGTTGTGAGCTTGTACGATCTACAAGCTCACAACGCGACGCGTTGTGAGCTGTAGATCGGCTATTTTAGAAAAAATCTGTCAAATTTAGAAAAACTGAAAATTTGACTTTGGTACTGTAAGTATATTTTGCCAAATTTGCCAATACTTTTGTACTTTTACTCAAGTAAAACCTTTAATGTAGACCTTTTGCTTGGAACAGAGTATTTTTTATCTTGCAGTAGCTTATTGCTACTTTTACTTAATAACTGGTAAATGGTCCGGCCGGCCTGGGAATCAAACCAGAGATTTGCTGTCAGGCATTAGAGCCCATGTGGTACACGTCCTAAACTCCCAATTTTTTTTTTTTTGGGGTTGCCGATATCCAAGTCATAAGGGCGTGTACCACATAGGTAGTGGTAAAGAGTAACAAAGTACATTTACATGAGTACTGTACTTACTATCTGAGGTATTTTTACTTTACTGGAGTGTTTCCAATTATCAATACTTTTACTTCTACTCCAGTGGTTCTCAACATTTTAAGGACGCAACCCATCAAAATAATCATATTGGGGACCCCCACCCTGACAAGCACTTGTCTGAGTTGAGGCATTACATTTTGTTTATCTCTGTTCCACAGATAAATATTGTGAAAATAGCAGATCTAAAAGCTCACAACTCTGCTATTTTCACAATATATGCCCTTTCTTCGTTAAATTGTCAATATGGAGTTTTTTTATAGTATAGTTTGTTGGTTACTTGTCACGCAGTAGCCTAATGGTCTTTTTTTTCCCTCTTCATTTTAGAGGTATTAAAAGTCCTTAACCCATTTAGACCAGGGAAAGAATCTGTGTCATTATTAGATTTCTATTCAAAAATAGCAGATCTAGAAGCTTGTAGCGCGGCACCGAATGCCATGCTATGAGCTTGTATAGAGTATCTGCTATTATTTTTTCTTTTTTTTTGCAAATCTTTGAATATATATGTATATTTATTTTTAAAGCAAACATTTGTAACTCCAATCTTTGATCTGGGGATTCTACAAATGTCTTCTAAATCCTAACAGTTTTCTGAAAAAAACGTATGTTGCTACTGTTACTCAATGGTGCTTAAAACCTTTTTCAAGTCAAGGACCCCCAAATGTATTTGGCCGTGGACCCCCATCTCAAAATATTTTGTTCCAGGGACCCCCCAGAGGCAAAGATTTGTATAAAAAAATTTCCCTTGAATTTTTTTCTTTCTAAAATAGTGGATCTACATGTTCATAGCGCAGCACTCGGTGCCGCGCCACGAGCTTGTATATCTGCTATTTTTGAATAGCCAAAGTTTAAAATGTGGATAAAGTGATTACACGGATGCGTTCCCGGTTTGAATGGGTTAAACTGTCACTTTATAAATGTGCAGATACCCTGTATACAGTTATACTGCATGTTTGTTTGTTTGTTTACTGTTGAGTGAGAAAACAATGTTGCACATTAAGCAAATCATCTGGGAAAATTATCCCCACAATCCCCCCCTGGGGGTCCCAACCCACAGGTTGAGAACCACTGTTCTACTCCACTACATCTCAGAGGCAAATATTGTATTTTTACTCCATTACAATTACCTGAAATGTTTAGTTACTTTGTAGATTTTGATTATTATTATTACAAAACATACATTAACCACTTTGGCTATTTGAAAATAGCTGATCTACAAGCTCATACCGCGTCGCATCAAGGATTTTTGGATTCACTTTATACATTTGAACCCTTGTACTTTTACTTTTGGTACTTTAAGTATATTTTGATTCCAATACTTTTACTTGTAACAAAGTATTTCTACATTGCGGTATTTATACTTTTACTTAAGTAAAACATGTGAGGACTTGACTTGTTTTTTGCAAGCTGATGTGTCCACAACTGAGTGGAATATCAAAACACTTTTTGACAATAATTGTCACATTGTACCTCATTTAGTGTAGATTGTAGGCGGGGGTTCTGCAACACTGTTATTTGACAAATGTATGGCGCCCTCTATGGGTTTAAGTGAAATAGCTTTTTCCACTGCACTGTGTAGAGGCCCCTCAATATGTGATAAAAGGAAAGGCTGTCGCCTTACGTATATTTTGATGACAATACTTTTGTATTTTTACTCAAGTAAAACCTTTAATGTAGGCCTTTTGCTTGGAACAGAGTATTTTTTATCTTGTAGTAGCTTATTGCTACTTTTACTTAACTTAAAAAATAATAATGACGTGCAGGCGCGTATCGTCATTGGGGCCAACGAGGCCATGGCCCAGTCTGTAAACCCAGCTTGTCCCTGTGTAGGGGCAAGATCCGCCAGGGGAAAAAAACTAAAAATCAACATTAGCAGCCCCTCACCCTATTCTGTTGTAGCCGACCACAGAAAGTCACCTTTGTTTTCAAATGGGGCTCATTTGCATTCGGCCGAATTGTTAATGAGTGGCCATTAAAAAAACAGTTTAGCCGTCAAACCGGTTTCCTGCCAGGTACCGAAATAGCTTCACATTTCATTATTGTTGTGAGTAGCAAAAAGGAAACCTCGGCCGTCCTTCTCTCCATTGCGCAGAGAGGCCACCTCTCTCCATTCAGAAATGTAATAGAAGAAGAACCGTCGTCCTGAAACACCATCGCCCCAGGTCTAAACCGGCGGCCTCGGTCCGCGAAAAAAAAATGGGGCAGTGTGTCACCGTTAGAATCCACCAAACGCCACTGGTGACGTGAGATCTTTGTTTGAGCCTTTTGTCTGAATGGACGTGGCTTTGCAGAAACTAGCAGTGAATGACGCTTCGGCGAGCTCCATGCCCGTGCTTGTCTATTCATGCACTGTGCGGTGCATGTTCCCGTTTTACACACTTAGCTCATGTTTATACATGTCCTGACTGCTTTATCATTTGAACACTGGAAAATGTCCCGGGAATCAGGTCGGGACATTGTCCGATGTTGGCCTTTCATACATGTAGCATGCAACAAGAGAATGGCCCTCATTTATCAACGGAGCGTATAAACCGGCTTATATTTTTCCATATATTCGGCCGTACACCAACGTCGAAGTCACATTTATCAACGAATCCTACACAGCCAATCCTAGCGTACATTGGGTCGGAGCCTTGATAAATGTCACGGCTGAAACCGAGCGTCATTTAAATAACACGCCCTTAAATATTCTCGAAACGCCAGAATACGACCAAATAAAGCATTGGAGTTTTGCCTGCTCGCCTCGCCTCGCTGCCTGTCAAGTCACACACACACACACACGCACACGCACACGCACACGCCTCTCTCTCTCTCACACACACATACACACACACGCCCAACTGTGTCTTTCATGTAATCCGTAGCGGTACAATCTTTGTCACGGCTTGTAGCCTACATGAATGACATATTATGATACCAATCACATCGCCATGAATGGGGTTTGTATATTAATTTATTTAACCCATACCGAGCAGTGCACAAGCAGTCATGTAGGATATTCCCCGTGAGACTCGGACGGGCGGCAGTGATCCCGTGCTGCCACGTTAATAAGAGATTCGATCGTTGGGTTTATATCCTTAACCCAGCCAGGTTGTGTAGCCTACATAACTCTCTATGACATAACTCCATAACATAGGACAAGCTACTGTAAGTTTGTAGACCTCACTGTCCATGAAAAGATGGTCGGGGCTCCCGAAAATGCTCTCGCAGAAGCGCTCGTATATTTTGAAAATAGCAGCTCTACAAGCTCACAACGCGTCGGGATGGTACCTGTTGTGAGCTTGTAGATCTGCTATTTTCAAATAGCCAATGCAGCCAGATCTGCAAGCTTAACCGAATGACTGTTAAAGCAGTTTGTTTCAATTACTTTATAAAATGTTATATTTTCACAGGGATTATATATTAGTGTAGATATACATTTTGGAGTGGATTATGTGTCCAGATGCCTGTCAGACAGTCAGACAATGCTGCTCCGCAGGTCTAGAACGGGCGCAGCCAAAGTCAACAACTGCTATCGACCAGACGTGAGATCTCAGCGTACGGTAGGATGAATCCAACGTCAGGATATATTGATAAATGCCGAAAGTTCCGGTGATCTCGCCGTACGCCCATTATTTGGTCTGCGCCGCGTTGATAAATGAGGGCCAATATCTTTTTCAGATGCGTTCACACATGAAGGTAATAGTCTGATTTGATAAGGTGAGGGGTCTGGGTTGTAGACGCACACATTAGCTACTCCCACTTAAATATAACGAGGGAGATGCGAAGATTTTACTTTCTTCCACAGAACATGACACATTGAATTGCTTGACATGCGGTCTCCCATTGATGCACCCATACAACACACAAACAAAACAAATTTCCTACCATAGTAGAACTAATATAGACAACGAGCTACAACCTACTTTTCATCAAAAAAAAATCTAACAGCTCGGTAGATCGGCTATTTTTTTAAAAGTTTGTCAATAGAAAAACACAAAATTTGACTTAGTACTGTAAGTATATTTTGATGCCAATACTTTTGTACTTGTACTCAAGTAAAACCTTTATTGTAGACCTTTAGCTTGGAACAGAGTATGTTTTATCTGGCAGTAGCTTATTAATACTTTTACTTAAAGGACGACTTCACCCATTTTCAACATATCTTTATATAACTGGTCCTCACTAATGCTCATTATAAGATGGCACCATTTATGTCTACTCACTCTGTGTCTCAGAGGAGGGCTGTGGACAGTTCAGACACCCGTCTACCTGTGACATCATCAATGGGGAATCCAAGCTAATAGAAACTACAGGCTTTCTATTCCTGGAAAGTTAGCATGTTATAATGGAAGCCATTGTTCTCAGGTTAATACAAATCAAAATAAAACATTTGAAATATTGAAGAAAAAAATAAACCTTCCTAACGATGATGTCACTGGTACACAGGTTTCTGAAGTGTCCACAGCCCTCCTATGGGACACAGACTGAGTAGATAAAAATTATACAATTGTATCAGCACCATTAGTGAGGATCTATTATATGAAGATAGGTTGAAAATGGGTGAAGTCGTCCTTTAAGTAAAACTGGTAAATGGTCCGGCCGGCTTGGGAATCAAACCAGAGTTTTGCTGTCAGGCATTAGATCCCATGTGGTACACGTCCTAAACACCCACATTATAGTTATTTTATTTTTTATTTTTTGGGGGTGCCGATATCCAAGTGATAAGGACGTGTACCACATAGGTAGTGGTAAAGAGTGGTAAAGCATATTTACATGAGTACTGTACTTGAGTACATATCTGAGGTATTTTTACTTTTACTTCTACTCCAGTGGTTCTCAACAATTTAAGGCCTCGACCCCCCAAAATAATCATACTGGGGACCCCCCACCCTGACAAGCACTTGTCTCGGAGTTGTAGGAGTTGAGGCATTACATTTTGTTTATCGCTGTTCCACAGATACTAGGGGTATGCCGATATATCGTCCCGCGATATATCGCGATACGTTTTCGTGACGATATGTATCGTTTTGGGGGGAAAAAGTATCGTTTTGATTTTTTTTTTTTTTTTTTTTTTACACAATATTAATAATCAGGCATGCAAACAGCCCCGAGGTGAAAAGGGTGACAACAAGTTTTTTTTTTTCGGGTCAGGTGTCACACTATTGCCCTATTTGAATTCAAAACGGCTATTGTAGCTGAAAAGCTTCAAGTTTGCATGTCTGAATAATGCAAAAACTGAATTATTTGTTTGCATTTTTGTTTTTTTTCTCCCCCATATATTTTCATAATAAAAAAGTGCGTATCGTATCGTATCGAAATCGTATCAAAGTTGTGAGCCCAATATCGTATCGTATCGTTTCGTGAAATTAGTCACACCCCTAACAGATACATATTGTGAAAATAGCAGATCGAAAGGCTCACAACGCTTCGCGACGCGAGGCGTTGTGAGCTTGTAGATCTGCTATTTTCACAATATTTGCCTCTTTCTTCGGTAAATTGGCAATGTGGAGTTTGTTATAGTATAGTTTGTTGGTTACTTTTCACGCAGTAGCCTAATGGTCTTTTTTATTTTTTTCCCTCTTCATTTTAGAGGTATTAAAAGTCCTTTTAGACCGGGGAAAGAATCTGTGTCATATTTAAATTTCTTTGGCTATTCAAAAATAGCAGATCTAGAAGCTCGTAGCGCGGCACCGAGTGCCGCGCTACGAGCTTGTATACAGTATCTGCTATTTATGTAAAAGCCGCTATTTGTGATTTATTTTGCAAATCTTTGAATATATATATATATTTTTTAAAGCAAACATTTGTAACTCCAATCTTTGATCTGGGGATTCTACAAATGTCATCTGAACAGTTTTCTGAAAAAAACGTATGTTGCTACTGTTACTCAGTGGTGCTTAAAACCTTTTTCATGTCAAGGACCCTCAAAATGATGTATTTGGCCGCGGACCCCCATCACAAAATATTTTGTTCCAGGGACCCCCCAGAAGCAAAGATTTGAGTAAAAAAAATCCCTTTAAAAAATATTTTTCTAAAATAGTGGATCTACAAGTTCATAGCGCGGCACTCGTTGCCGCGCTATGAGCTTGTATATCCTTTATTTTTGAATAGCCAAAGTATAAAATATGGATAAAGTGGTTACACGGATGCGTTCCCGGTTTGAATGGGTTAAACTGTCACTTTATAAATGTGCAGATACCCTGTATACAGTTATACTGCATGTTTGTTTGTTTGTTTACTGTGTGTGAGTGAGAAAACAATGTTGCACATTAAGCAAATCATCTGGGGAAAATTATCCCCCCAATCCCCCCCTGGGGGTCCCAACCCACAGGTTGAGAACCACTGTTCTACTCCACTACATCTCAGAGGCAAATATTGTATTTTTACTCCACTACAATTACCTGAAATGTTTAGTTACTTTGTAGATTTTGATTATTATTAGAAAAAAAACATTAACCACTTTGGCTATTTGAAAATAGCCGATCTACAAGCTCACACTGTGTCGCATGAAGGATTTTTGTACGCACTTTATACATTTGGACCCTTGTACTTTTACTTTTGGTATTTTAAGTATATTTTGATTCCAAAACTTTTACTTGTAACAAAAGTATTTCTGCATATTTATACTTTTACTTAAGTAAAACATGTGAGGACTCAACTTGTTTTTTGCAAGCTGATGACTTTCACTCCGTTACATTTCAGATATAAATATTGAACTTTTGACTTTAACCACTTACTGTAAACCCTATTTCAAATAGATTGAAAATAGCAGATCTACAAGCTCACAACGTGTGAACGCGTTGTGATCGATATGATATTTTTTTTTTTAACTTTTTCTTTTGAGTACTTGAGTATTTACTTGAGTAAATACTTGTGTCCACCACTGGCTCTAATGTCTGACAGCGAGTCTCCGGTTTGATTCCCGAGCCTGGTGGCTGCTTTGCTGCATGTCACTCCTCTACTCTCTGGGTGTTTCCTGTCTCTCTACTGTACTATACAATAAAAACATATAAATACATATATAAATGAATAAATAACACACACACACACACACACACACACACACACACACACACACACACACACACACACACACACACACACACACACACACACACACACACACACACAGGAATCAACACAGTGTGTGCATGTGTGTACATACGTGTTTGTGAGTTTGTGTGTGATCCTTTATGATTTCAGCAGGTGTGTGTGTATTGTGTAAGTGTGTGAGTGTGTGTGTGCTCAGAGTGTGTTCACTCTGTATCATTTCAGCAGGTGTTTGTGTGTGTGTGCGTGTGCGTGTGGTGTGCGTGTGTGTGTGCAGTGCCGGATTTATAGGAGTTGAGGCCCGTGGGCTAGAGTAATTTTCGAGGCCCCCCTGGCGCGCATGCACGCACACGCAGCGCGCGTGCATGCTTGCCCCCTTTGCGCGCGCCGATTTTTTTTGGCGGTTCTGGGCGGATTGGGTTCATTTTTTTGGCGGTTCTGGGCGGATTGGGTTCGTTTTTTTCCGGTTTTTGGTTTTTGGCATTAAAAATAAAAATAAAAAAATTATAATAATTTTTTTTTTTTACCAAAAAAATCGGAGGCCCCCCCAGTTGGAGGCCCGTGGGCTGCAGCCCACCCTAGCCCAACGGTAAGTCCGGCCCTGTGTGTGTGTGTGTGTTTCTGTACAGTGTCACTGCATCATTTCAGATACATGTCTAACTTGTATTACTATACTTGTGAGGACATCAACGTTTTAAGATGGTGATTTTATTAACCTATTAAGACCGGGAGGGGAACGCATCTGTGTAATGCATCTGTGTGTGTGCGTGTGTGTGTGTGTGTGTGTGTGTGTGTGTGTGTGTGTGTGTGTGTGTGTGTGTGTGTGTGTGTGTGTGTGTGTGTGTGTGTGTGTGTGTGTGTGTTTTCTTGAAATTCTAGCCTGGGAACAGAAAAACTAATTATATTTATTATTAAGTTGTATTTGTTTGTAAACTGGTGTTGTATTGTATCTTGTTCTCTCATCAGATGTGTGTGAACTCACACTGGATCCAAACACAGCAGCCAGATGGCTCTCTCTGTCTGAGAACAACAGGAAGGCGACACGTGTGGAAGAGGATCAGAAGTATCCTGATCACCCAGACAGATTTATACAATATGTACAGGTGATGTGTAGAGAGAGTCTGATTGGACGCTGTTACTGGGAGGTAGAGTGGAGTAGATGGCTTAATATAGCAGTGACATACAGAGGAGTCAACAGACAGGGTGATGACAGTGAGTTTACATCCAGTGACAAGTCCTGGAGTCTGAGATGTAAAGGTGATGATAACAGGTACACTGTGTGGCACAATAAGAAGCGCACTGTCCTCCCTGTCCGTCCCTCTGACTCCAACAGAGTAGGAGTGTATGTGGACAGGCCTGCTGGCACTTTGTCCTTCTACAGAATGTCCTCTGACACACTGTCACTGACACACCTGCACACCGTCCAGACCACATTCACTGAACCCCTCTATGCTGGGTTTGGGTTTAATGGGTCTGGCTCCTCAGTGTCTCTGTGTCAGAGAGAGGAGGAGGGTTAGGTGTGACTCCTCAGTGTGTGTGTCAGATGTAGGAGGTACAGTATAGGTACATGATACACAATGAACACTGTACACGCACGCACGCACACACACACACACACACACACACACACACACACACACACACACACACACACACACACACACACACACACACACACACACACACACACACACACACACACACACACCTGCTAAAATGATACAGAGTGATTTCGCTAAACAGGACCACACACACGCACTTATGCATGTGCACACACACACAGAAAGTGTGTGCTTCTGGGGGGGGGTCCCTGGAACAAAACATTTTGAGATGGGGGTCCGCAGCCAAATACTGTACATATAATTCTGGGGGTCCTTGACAAGAAACGGTTTGAGAACCACTGATTATAGCAACATAGCTTGTAGATCTGCTATTTTTGATTAGCCAAGGAAATCAAAAAATGACACTGAGTTCCCGGTCTAAATGGGTTAATGCTATTTATATGTATTTTTTTGTTCCATTTTTAACCCAAACTCTAAAGCTGAAAATAACAGTAACTAAGTACATTTACTTGAGTATTAAGTATTATTTCTTTTTGCAAACTGATGACTTTAGCTACATTTTAAATATAAATATTGTACTTTTGACTCCAGTACATTTCTAGGAAGGGACTCCTGGGACCCAAACGTACAAAATACATTATGAATGGACCACTTGAGTCCTATTTCGTGTGAGGCGTTGTGAGCTTGTAGATCAGCTTTTTTCACTATGTTTGAAAATGTCTGATTTTTTTTCCCCTCAAAATGTCAACACATTAATGCATTGATTTTCAAAAGAAAATGTACTTAGTAATTTGAACTTTTTAATTCTTAAGTATTTACTTGAGTATATGCTGTCCACCAATGCAGATCAGTGTGACGCGTTGTGAGCTTGTAGATCGGCTATTTTCGGTGTGTGACATTGGTGTACAGTTAAGTGTACACATTGCCAACCCAAACTTCTAAATCTAACCTCTAAATGTCTAATCCTAATACTAACCCCAACCTGAATGTTTTCCTAATTGTAAGACATTTCAAAATCTTTATTTTTAACCATAAAACAACCTCTTTTTTTTCCACACGCACACACACACACACGCATGCACGAGCACGCACGCACCCACACTCACACGGGTCATACAGTATAATGATGGATAGAAATTATATTTCGTATTTGATGTTTTGGGGTCTTATGTTAGGGGTTCACAAACCTTTCCATGTGAAGGAATAGCAATAGAAAAATGGTAAAACACAGTTTAAAAAAAGAAGGGGAAAAAAAGGCAAAAATAGATTGCTGATCACTATTTTCACTATTGTAAACCAGTGTCTTAGGACATTTTGTAAATGTAATGTATCATTTTGTAAATATAATGTGTCTGTTTGTAAATGTAAGTCATTTTGTCAAACATGATTCAGTTTAGGGACAGTGTGAACTGTAAAGACTTCTGTTTGGAGTAATGTGCTCAAACAATCTGTTTTAATAAAGAGAAGATTGAAGCTCACAGTGGAGAACTGACTCTTTGTCTTTTCACGTTTCCTTATTGTTCTTGTGAATTCTATTGGCTTTCCAATTTGTTGCTGATCACATATTTATTGTATTATGTAATTCATTTATAATTTATTAACAGTTGCCTTTAAATTATTATCAACTAATTCCTACATGTAATAGTTAACATCAGTGTCAATTTTGACAGCATTTTTTTTATGTAGTTTTAGTCATTGTGTTTTGAATAACATTACTTTTAGTTTTAGTCATATTTTAGTCATCTGAAATGTTTCAGCTTTAGTCTAGTTTTAGTTGACTTTCATAATTTCATAAAATTTAAGTCGACTAAATCTACAGCTGATTCGACTAGAATGTATTTTGGCAGGCCTTGAGGAATAATGCTTGATTTGTTGATCGACCATCGAAAATAGCCGATCTACAAGTTCACAACAAGTCTGCGACGCGTTGTGAGCTTGTAGATCGGCTATTTCCGGAGCATTGCACCCACACGCAACCAAGAATAAAATGACTTGTCTTAGTTGTACTGGATCTCTTCTCCACCAGTCCCTCACTAACGTCTAGTTTTTATTTATTGACAAAATTGAAAATATATTTATTCATAGTTTTAGTCAGCATAGCTTAGTAATTACGTTTTTATTGAGTTTTTGTCAGTGAAAAAAATAGCTTTAGTTGACAAAATTAACGCTGGTTAACATGTACCGGGTATCAACAGTAACAATGATCAATATGTATAGGTGTGTATAATAGTTAGATGTACTGTAGGCCTACATACAAATGAATAGCCTATAAATGTAGGCACACGTACTAGTACAGTCTATCACCAGGCAATATGTGCTTATAAAAGGTATATTATGTGCAGAGAATAAACAGTATATCAACATTATGTACAATCTATTGCCAGTATTATTTATAGAAGTTACAGTATGTGCAGTCAGAGAATGTCTACATGGGGGTTCAACCATTTCATCCACTAGGGGGCAGGACAGGGCAACATTTTATACTTACTCTGTACAGAGCAGGTCTGACAGTAGATGAGTACTCAGGCCTGACATTTCATAATTTTAGGGGAAAGGCCACTTGACCTTTGGTGATGTCATATTTTTTAGGTCACAAAAGACGAATGCCAGGGCAGGAAGGCCATCGAATAAAACCATGATTTCAAGTCCACAAAAATAATGCATCTATTTATTTTTTTATACAACACACCGCATGATATAGTGAGCTTGTAGATCTGCTATTTTCAAGAGACAAATTTACGCATTTTTAAATTTGAGGCATTTTGTTCAAAACAGAGCACTCCTACAAACTTATTAAAGCATGGATTATGCTTTGTCGTACAGCGGTGTCTCGCATCAAAAATGGCTGATCTGCAAGCTCACAGCACGTCGCAGACGTGACGTGTTGTAGCTGTTGGGAAAGTAACAAAGTACATTCACTCAGGTACTTGAGTACAATTATGAGGTACTTTTGGGTATTTCCACTTTTCAATATTTTACACTTCAACTCAACTACATCTCAGGGGCACTTTTACTTAAGTAAAATAATCTTATCACTTCTACCACCACTGGTACGTTGTGAGCTTGCGGATCGGCTATTTTCGGGCCGTGCGGCGGAGCACTGCGAGAGTGCAGAGACAATGTGGTCGCAAGATGTTTGCGGGCATTGTTGTGCATGCATGCTGACATGCCTCCCCCCTCCCTCCCCTCCCCTTCATCCATGTCTTTCTCACAGTAAAAGGAGGATGTGTTGACATCTGGAAGTGCTCTTTGGGGGGGAGGGGGAGAGGTTCAACCCCCCCGCTTGACGTTCTGAGGGCACAGACATCAAAGAGGCATCCGCAGATAATGTTTTCTCTCCCGTAAAGACTGGCTCCTTAACTAGAAGCCACCGTCAGACTGAGCTGTGATGAGACGGTATCTTTTTAAACTGACAGGTCATTTTCGTGAACCCTGGGCCGTGTGTGTGTGTGTGTGTGTGTGTGTGTGTGTGTGTGTGTGTGTGTGTGTGTGTGTGTGTGTGTGTGTGTGTGTGTGTGTGTGTGTGTATTATATAAAGAGGAATGCCTGCTTAAGGAGGAATGAGTGAATGTAAGATTTCTGGGTCAAATCCAAAGACTCAGGGCCCGGTCACACATGCAATTCATACATGTCCTAACCAAGGACGCGGCAATTTGTGGGCAGTGCCGGCAGGAGTGCTGATGTTCTGGTGTGTAGTCCGTTTGGCTAACGTTGCAGTGGTTGGCTCACTGAAAGAAAAGTACAAGCGATATGGCTGCCAAGTGGGGTCAATCACGGAGCTTCCTATTGGTTGGCGCCCGGTCAGAGTTCACCAATGTTGAACTCCAAGCTTCAGACGCTTTGGACTTTACATGCTCCTCCCCTTTGCTCCCATAGAATGGAAGTGAACAGGGAAGGTGACACTTCCGTTGCATATAAAACATGTCTCCGCACTGGGTAGCTAGTCTCTTCTCCCCTACCACCGTCAATAAGTGACCCTTAAGCAATTGAGGCCTAACCCTCAATTACTCATGTGACTGGCAGTATTAAACAGTAGAAGACTGTGGTTGTACTGGTGAGCTCCCAGTACAACAGTAGAAGACTGTGGCTGTACTGGCCAGCTTCCAGTGACCAACTTTGGTTGTACTGGCCAGTATTAAACAGTAAAAGACTGTGGTTGTACTGGTAAGCTCCCAGTGACCAACAGTAGAAGACTGTGGTTGTACTGGTCAGTTCACAGTACAACACTACCTGGCTGTGGTTATACTGGTCAGCTCCCAGTACAACCGTAGAAGTCTGTGGTTGTACTGGTCAGCTCCCAGTACAACAGTAGAAGTCTGTGGTTGTACTGGTCAGCTCCCAGTACAACAGTAGAAGTCTGTGGTTGTACTGGTCAGCTCCCAGTACAACAGTAGAAGTCTGTGGTTGTACTGGTCAGCTCCCAGTACAACAGTAGAAGTCTGTGGTTGTACTGGTCAGCTCCCAGTACAACAGTAGAAGACTGTGGTTGTACTGGTCAGCTCTCAGTACAACAGTAGAAGACTGTGGTTGTACTAACTAGTCAACTCCCAGTGGCTAACAGTAGAAGACTGTGGCTGTACTGGTCAGCTCGCAATGACCAACAGTAGAAGACTGGGGGTGGTTCTACTGGTCAGTTCCCAGTACAACAGTAGAAGACTGTGGTCGTACTGGTCAGTTCCCAGTACAACAGTAGAAGACTGTGGTTGTACTGGTCAGCTCCCAGTGACCAACTTTGGTTGTACTGGTCAGATATCAGATATATGTTAAACTGTATCAATGTGAAACCATAACAGACCACAATGTTTTTAGCAAACCTTAATTTAAACACATTCAGATGAAAATAGCCTACTTAATGAACCATGCAGTTATGTTTGGACCTTCACTATTCTGCACTGCACTGAAATATCAGAAGGATTCAAAGCATGTGTGCTTTGTGATAGACAATGGTGGATGAACTACTCACACTGCTGTAGAAAAGTCCTGCATTAAAAAATATTGTCATAAAAATGACTGTACCAAATATAAGAGTGCTCATTATGCAGAATGGCCGATTTCACAATCATATTATTGGATTATCTAGAAATGCAGCATTAATGTGTTCATTACTTTAACGTTGCAGATGGTAAAGGTGGACGGATTTAACTGTATGTGCTCCTGGGTAGATTAACCTATAATAATACATCATGATTGGGTTGGTACTTGGTAGTATTAAAAATCTAAATCTGCCAAGTAACTAGTGTCTAAAGCTGTCAAATAATGAGTCAAAAGGACAGTATTAGCCTCTGGAAGTACAAAAAGAAAAAAAAAAAAATCAGCAGGCTACTTAAATACATATTGGCTACTTCCTACCACTGGCTACAACAACTAAAGGTTTCTATGACTCTTCCATTAAAACTCCTCATGAGAAAGAGAGAGAGACAATACATGCGTCACTAAACTACAGGCCTACAACTTTCCCACAGCCTCCCCAACCACTGGAGGCTGCATGGATGAAAAGGCAGCGAGGCCATAGAACACCTGTACACGCGCTCACAGGCCTTTTATTTAGTGGAAAGGTATGTGCGTTGTTTGTGTTCAAATCCTCTGGCACCTGATATTTACTCTAGACCACAGGAAGGAGTCCCTGCGTGTGCGTTTCATCTCTGGAGGGATTTCATTTGGCCTCCCGTGGCGATGCTCTCTCTCTCTCTCTCTCTTAATCACCTGTCAGTCACATGAGAAGCAAACCATGCTGGACCAACTTGCTACACAGTCAAATCCTCAGAGTTTATTCAACTCTGAAGTGTTCACATTTGCACACTCTTCCGGGTTAAATTAAGGGTTTTACCATGCACGTGGTTAGCTCAGTAACAGTTAGCTCCTAATCAGTGGTGGACAAAAAAAAAAAAAAATTATGTATTCAAAAAATTGTGCTTTTAAAAATCATTGTAATGTAAACGACCTAATGAATGCACCGACTTGCTTGTAGAACCACTATGCTACACAAAGCTTATAGAAACACCTATAACAAACCTCAGCGTAGAAATGCATTTCTCAAAAATGAGTAGTTTAGTTCACGGACACTACACCACATTTGGTTACCCATCAGATTATGTGACCTACCCTCACTACAGCAAGGGTAGGCCACAGAATAGGAGGTGGAGGCATTTTAGAAAAGGGGCAGAAAAGAAACAAATCAACAGCTTACTATTGTTTTAACTGAGTTAACGTTGCACATACTAGGAATTTGACTCGACAGTGGGACAGTGGTTTTCAAAGTGGGGCCTGGGGACCCCCAGGGGTCCTTGAGGGGGTTCCCATGGCAAATGACTTGTTAAAGTTAATTATAATCCAATTCACTTGAAATTATTACAATACAAAGAATGTATTGAGTGATTATTATAACAAAATGTTTCAATATAATATGAATCTATGTCTTGTAAGTGCAGTTTTGACATTTAGGCAATTTCCTTTAAACCACAACATCTTGTCTAAACAAAACACATGACAGAATCATTTGAAATCAGGAGACTTGGCTACAATGAAAGTACATTTGGGGAACGTTTGAAAGCCCCCGACTTAGTGATTAAAAAGTAGAAAAAAGAAAATGAAAAAAGAAGAAGAGAAATTGAAGCATATTTTCCAGTTTTAAGTTTGTTTTTTCACGAGGAATCGGTTGTGAATCGAACATGACTGTGTGTGATCTATTGTAGAAACATGATGTGTATTTTATTAAAATAAATTATGTTAAACAATAAGTTAAGTTTTTTAACATAATGGATATTCTTGTCTGATGATGAGTAGGCCTATATTTTATTTATTTTTTGGAACGGGACAGTGCGACCGATGGCCATGTCTTTGGTTTTAAGCAGAAAATTGGGTTCTTTCCAGATAATAACAATAAAGAAACGTGTTGAGGAGTCACATTCATGGAGGTTGGACTTTCCAAATGTCATAATGTAAACAAGGATTTATAATCCAATAAAACGTGACAAAGGCAAAACAACATCACGTCACTCATCATCATGTGGGTGTTTTTCAGTGAACAATGTTTTCTTCATTTGTACTGCAGGCATTTCTGACCACACTGTTATTGGGGGTAGAAGAACAGTTTGGGGGGCTAAGTGCTCCCCTGAGGCCATAACAAACACACGCACACACACACACACACACACACACACACACACACACACACACACACACACACACACACACACACACACACATACATACGCACACACGCACGCACTTACGCACACACACACACACACACACACACACACACACACACACACACACACACACACACACACACACACACACACACACACACACACACACACAGTGTGTGCATGTGCATGTGCATGTGCATGTGCATGTGCATGTGCATGTGCATGTGCATGTGCATGTGCATGTGTGTTTCTATTCAGTGCATCATTTCAGATACATGTCTAACTTGTATTACTATACTTGTGAGGACAACAACATTGTGTGTGTGTGTGTGTGTGTGTGTGTGTGTGTGTGTGTGTGTGTGTGTGTGCGTGCGTGCGTGCGTGCGTGCGTGCGTGCGTGCGTACACGCACCCTCACACACACACACACACACACACACACACACACACACACACACACACCTCTCTCCCTCTCTCTCTCTCTCTCTCTCTCTCTCTCTCTCTCTGTGTCCCACTCGCTCTACCCTCTCTCTCTCTCTCTCTGTCTGAGCACCACACACACACAACTTCCACACAGCCTCCAGCGCCACATTAACGCGTTACAGGAGCTTGTTCTGGTTCTTTTTAACTTTTCAGTCGCTTCTTCAACCGAGTTTAACGGAGACTTTACAAATACTTCATCATGGAGCCCTTATTAAAACGACCGAGCGTGAACTTAATTAAAACATTTCCCCATCCCATCTAAAAAAGACAGGTTTGCGTCCTTCAACGAACCTAAACAAGTTGTCGCATATCATCACTTTCTGGCGACATTAACCTTTTTTAACGGGACAAGTAAACGAGAGTTTATCACTTTATTTCCAATGGATTTCTTCTTTTCGACGGGACAGGAGGACTGCAGCTGAAACGCTCTCATTATTTTACATTTATTTTACAATTTACATTTTTTAAATTGTATTTGACCATTTATTTGACCATTGAGAGGACAGTGTGGAGGTGCAGCAGCAACAATGGAGCCTTTATTATTCTACACCTTGATTCCACGCTGTGTGAGAGGAGTCTCACTGCTGCTGTGTGCTGTGATGATGTTAGGAGGAGCGTTCACACAATATGGTGAGTAGTCTAATTCATCTATGTAATGTCACCATGTGTCAGTCTCTGTCACACTGCCTGTGTGTGTGCGCGTGTGTGTCAAATCGGTCCATAAATCAGTCAGCCGAGCCCGTTTAGTTTAGTTAGTTCAGTCTGTTCGTATAGGCAGCCACAGTTGCTATCAGTCTCTCAGTCTGTCAGTCTCAGACAGACAGACAGACAGACACTCACCTAGCCTTAGATCAAGACTATCGTAGATGTATTTTATCGAGTCTGACTTTTACTTTCGTATCTACGAGAGTCTTAGCGACCACCCCCCCAGTTTGCCCTGAAATGTCACCAGTAAAGCCTGTACTTCTCCAAACATGTAAAAATGCAAAATATAAGGTGCTTACCCGCTTGCCCCAGATGTTGACTATGTGTCCGGAGTCTTTGTGCAATGTTTTAGTCCATATTTGTCAATAAAGAAGTGTTTTAATCCCGTTTGTGGCCGAACAGCATCCCCCCCTCGTTTACTTCCTGTTTACATTGAGTGTAATTCCAGCTTTCACCGGATGCGCACCGTCACTACCGCCCATGGGAATTTCCGACAGAATCGGTCACAGACGGGATTAAAACACTTCTTTATTGAAAGATATGGTCTAATACATTGCACAAATACCCCGGACACCTAGTTAACATTTGGGGCAAGCGGGTAAGCACCTTATATGTTTTTGCATTTGTACATGTTTACAGAAATATGGGCTTTACTGGTGACATAATACTGACATTCCAGGGCAAACTGGATGGTCGAGACTCTCGTAGATTTAAAAATGTCAAAATCGATAAAATACATCTACTATTGTCTTGATCTAAGGCTACCACTCACTCACTCAATCACTCACTCACTCACTCACTCATAAGACATCAGTCAGTAGGTTGGTCAGTAGGTTGGTCAGTCAGTCAGTCAGTCAGTCAGTCAGTCAGTCAGTAAGCAGTGAGGACGAGGTCAATAATGACTGTTTTCTAAAGAGACAACCTTCATGTTCAAACCACAGAGGACATGTCAGCCAGCCATGGGGAACGTGCGTGTGTGTGAGCGTGGGGGGTGGTGAGTCCTTCATACCCATCACTCAGCACCTGGACGATTATATGAGCCTTTCAACAGAGAAGCATCTCATCTCATCTCTAAGTCCATCCTTGGCTCAGCTCAGCCAGCTCATTCATTCTTCTCCTTTGGCTGTGTAAAAAGATCCATGTGGTCTGTCCTTGTCCCAGACAGCCATGGCACTTTAAGATTGATTACTTTCTCCTGTTTATAAACATTAGATTTTTTTCCTTTTTGTGCAAACGTCTACTGAATCAGACAAGATTTATTTCTAAGGCAGTGGTTCTGGGTTGGGGGGTTCCAGGGGATTACCAGCAAAATAAGGAACAGGTACAGGAAATGTGCAATCTGCAAGCTCACAACACTGTGATGCGATCATGCGTTGTGAGCTTGTGGACCTTAAGATAATTTTTCATAATTTATCTTTATTACATACACAACATACTAGGGACGGCAGGTTTAAAGTGGTTAATTTCTCTACCCATCTACATAGACATAGACCAGGGGTCTTCAACAGGGGGTCCGGTCCACTTGAACCCTAGCATCCCTATTCTGTGGAGAACTTTAGCCAAAAATAGCTGATCTACAAGCTTACAACGCCTTGCAGCTATTTTTGGCAAAGAGGTTTGGTGTAGAGGGAAAACATTGTAAACCGAGTACAGAGTGAAAGGTCAAGTTTACTAAGTATTGACGGTTTAAGTGGTTTACTGTCTGAAAATACACATGAACATGAATCCAACACTGATGACAGTGGTGTCAAACAAGTCTATGAAGCTATCTATGAAATCTATGACAATGTTTAATCTGCAACACAATTTATAAAATATATAGTGGGGGTCCCTGCTTCATCTCCCTCTCATCTTAGGGGTTCTTGGCCTGAAAAAAAATATTCTCTTATTGGGGGCCTGGCACCAAATACTTTCAAATGTGGGGTCTGCGGTTTAATACGCATCAATTTGGGGGTCCCTGACATCAAAATGTTTGAGACGCATGTCACTGACTGGCATGTCCCCCAACTACATGTTGGTATATTTTATAAATACATCTGGCTCAACTTGACTGGAGCTGAGCCAAAACTGAGTTAAAAATCTAGCCTTGGATCTACATCTGATTTACACTTTAGCCCCCCCCCCCCTCAATCCAGAGGGATGGAGCTTAATGAATAGCAGCGAACAGCTGTGGCAGGTTAACAGTTCTCAAAGATGTGGGTGCTCTGGGGGTGCAGGGGTAAATGAAAAGTGCCTGCCCACCACTGGGAGTCTAGGGGTTAGAAACCACTGCATATAGACAGAGTTTACAGTATATGAACACAATAGGCATAACTGACTGTAGTTCCAGTTTTGAGAAGGTGGCATAGGCCTACTCGTTTCCTGTGCCATTTCCCACAGCTTCGTTTGATTGGCTCAGCAGCAGATTTGAACAGGAAACACATGTGTGTGTTTCCGGTTCAGACCTGCTACCGAGCCAATGAACACTGAGGATTGTACAGTATATTGGAGTCTTGGAGATACAATTCTATCAAATCCGTGGCCTAAGGTACTGGTTCCCAAACATTTTAGCTCAACACAGGAAAGAGACATTTTATGTCTCCCTGGGACCCAAACTAGTGGAAATAGCAGATCTAAAATTGTGATTTAATTTTTTTTTTAATATAATAATAAAACAAACTAAATGTAGGAAACAAAGAAAAAAAGGGACATTAACTCGCGACCCATAAAAATGGGTCTGTGTGACCCCAAAATGGTTCCTGAAATGGTTTGGGAACCACTGGTCTAATGCATATCAAACTGGGGTTCTTTGAAATAAAAAAAAGGTTTAGAGGAAGCATCTTTGCTTAAAATGGCTTGTGAGCGTTAACCAATAGACGGCTGACATCAAACAAGATGGATGCCTTTAGAAAAACAAACTCAGCAGCAGGTGCATAGATCACTGGAGATAGCGGGGTTCAAAAAGTGGCATCAGTAAAAAACCTAGAGTAAGTGTAGTATAATGTCAGTAGAATGCAAAGAATTGCAGCCATCTGCCCGTGACAGACAGCTCCATAAACATGGGGTAGTTATTGGGCTGTTAACTCAGTCAAAGTTAAGGATGTTTCGAAAATAAACTAGGAAATCCTGGCACTGATTGATTGATTGATGGCATCCCTGTCCAATCACGGCCACCCGCCTGAGATGCCAGTGTTGTCACAGACCAGGGGTTCACAAACCTTTTCATCTTGAGACCCAAAAGAGAAATATGGTGTGTCCCCAGGACCCACCAAAACATTATGAATGAACCATTTACAAATTGAGAAAATGCAGCCGATCTACAAGCTCACAGCATGTCACATCGATACACTGTGAGCTTGTAGATCAGCCATTCTCTCTGTTAGAAAATTGTAAAAGAATTCTGAATTGTTGTAATTTTGTTGGACTTTTTATGTTTATGGAAAATCTTAGAAAACCTTTTTAATGTTATTGTCAAAAGAAAAATAAAGAAACAAGGGGGCTATTTACTCACGACGACCCATAAAAACGTGTCCCCGATCCCTGTGTTTGTGAAACAATGTCACAGAGAGGATCAAAGAATGCAGTCGTAAAGTAGGCGACACAGAGGGTCATAAAAACAAGTGTCCTGGGTGGGCAGAACCCATCACTATCTCCCATCACAGCAGCAAACCTTTCTGCACCGCCGGTATTGCTAAATCAGTGGTTCTCAAACATTCTTTAAGACAAGGACCCCCCCCCCCCGAGTTGATAAGTATTTAGTCTCTGACCCCCATTTGAAAAGATATCGGGGTGGCTGTAGCTGAGTGGGTAGAGAGGCCGCCTGGGAAACAGTAGGTCCCCGGTTTGCACCCCGATCTATATGGAAGTGTCCCTGAGCAAGACAGTTCAACTCCTAACTGCTCCCAGAGGCGCTGCCTCCTGATTCTTAGGATGGGTTGAATGCAGATGTCACATTTCACTGTATATTGTGCAAATACCGCAAATAAGGACATATCACCTTGTGCCAGGACAAGAAAGAGTTTGAAAATAGCCGATCTAGGAGCTGACAACGCGACAAAATGAAATAGGGCCTTCTCTCACACGTTCCTCTGGAATACCCTCAAGGACCCCTGGGGGTCTCCGGACCCCACTTTGAGAACCAGTGCAGTTAATTGTATGAGAGCCTGTCACAGAATGTTTGGACATTGGTTACCTGTGGTTACAGGGGGCGTCGCCCCACTATGGTGGAGGAGTGACAATATAAAAGGAATGTCACTGAAAAGGATGGCTTTGCAACGATGCGAGTTAAAGTAGTGTAACTCCATTCAGTACATTATTGTGTGCATAGGGAGTGTGTGGGGAGAGAGACAGACAGACAGACAGACAGACAGACAGACAGAGAGTTAGATTAGCAGGTCTGCCAACCTGTAGATATTATATATTAATGTATTAAATACATATTTTTGCATTCCCACCATGTCTCAAGTGCTTAAAGACACCTCTTGCACCATCAGTACTCAAGTACTCTAACCTTTTATATGAATCTAATTTGGGAACAGTCACATATGGTAATTAATCATTAACCACTTTGAACCCTAGCGTCCCTATTCTGGGCATGTCATAAAACGCAAAAAGAATGGTGACAAAAGGCGAACGTGCGGAGAAAATAGCCCATCTACTGACTGACTGATTGATTGATGTTTTATTGACAAAACTGCATTTACAGTACATGACGATATATTTCTACATATCTGTCAAAAGGATAAAACACAAAAACACTTTGAGAGCTTATTTCCATTGTGGTCCTTTTATGAGAGTAATGTGTGTGTACACATCAGTGCCATGTGTTTAGGGGGGGTTACAGTGGAAACACATCTTAAAAGGAATGTCGCAAAGCATGGTTTTATGCAGTGGTGGAAAGTAACAAAGTATATTTAATCAAGTACTCTACTAGAGGTTCTTTATTTGAGTGTCTCCATTTTTCAATACTTTATACTTCTACTCCACAAATTTCAGAGGAAAATGTAAAATCTTCTTCGATTATAACCAATAAAGCCCGTTTTTATGCTTTGGCCAATCAAAAAGAGCCAAACTGCAAGCCCATAAGGTACATCGTGAGGTTGTAGATCAGCTATTTTCGAAAACATTTCAGTACTTTTACTTTGGTACTTTTTTTTTACTTACATTTTTATCCCACAATTTTGTAACCCCATTTTTTACACCCAGTGCCAATTGTCTATGTAATCCTGGGCACTACCTTCCCTCTGCCAACCTAGGGAGGCCAGGGCCGTACTTTTTTAATATAGTATGTTTCTTGTGGTATTGCTACTTTTATGTAAGTATACAATCGGATTGCTTCTTCCACCACTGGTTTTATGTGCAGCATAGTATTGGCGCTGATCAGCGAAGGAGGAAAGCACATTCTGCAAGCAATGGCTTGGCTTTTGAGTCCCAAATGTTTAGGATTTACTGCTATGAAACAGTGCATGCCACAGTGACTTTGCAGTACTTTTCCTGTGATTATCGAAAGCATTTTCATACTTGTTCCACCGTCCTGTGTGTGTCAAAGCTCATCCATCTGGTACCAACATGCCAAGAAATATAGATTTCTTTCCCCTTTTTTGTGTGTGATGAAGTTGTAGGTTTAGGGTCTTGAGCATTGGTTATCAACCTTTTCTGGAGCAGGGCCCACTTGAAAATCTTGAAAGTGTTCGATGATCATAAAAATCAAGGGTTTTGCCAATTATTTGGGGGCCCAGTTTCAACGCCCTCGTGGCCCCCCAGTGGGCCCACATGTTGAGGATCGCTGGTCTAGATGGGCTTCAAAGTGTTTTCAGACCAAAAGAGAAATGTGGCGTAGAAACACTGGGACACTGGGGCTAATACAAGTTTGAAAACAAAACTCTTAATAGCGCTTAACCCATTAAAACGGAGAATGCATCTGTGTAACCACTTAAACCATTATTTTATACTTTGGCTATTCAAAATTAGCAGATATACAAGCTCATGTACTTGTAGATCTGCTATTTTTGAAAAATCGTGAACATTTTAGCAAATCTTTGAATATATATATATTTCTTTAAAGCAAAGAACAAAACATACATTCAAAATAGACATGACAGAATAAAAAAAGAGACAATACAGTAATATGCAATTAAAGCAAACATTTGTAAATCAAATCTTTGCCTCTGGGGGGTCCCTGGAACAAAATATTTTCAGATGGGGGTCGGCGGCCAAATACATATAATTTTGGAGGTCCTTGACAACCACTGATATAACAACATGCATTTTTCCAGAAAACTGTTTTAGAACTGATTTAGAAGACATTTGTAGAATCGAAACCTCAGGCCTTAATGGGTTAATTAATACCAGCTGGTCGCAGGCCTGTCTCTGTTGTTCTCCCAGTGAGTGACAGTCAGTCCGGGCCTCGGGGGGGGGGGGGGGGGGGAAACGGACCGTACCGTACCGCCACAGTTATGTTAACATGCTGCTCTCTCGCTTTAATCTTCTTTACCCAGAAACAGGAGGTAGCGCAGAGCCAAGCACGTCTGGGGCCACTGAAGTCTTCCAGGGAGATCTTTCCTTATCCCTGGGGTCCAATTCATTAGCTTACCTTCAACACCACCACCCTCCCCCATCCGCCTAAATCAGTGGTTCCAAACTTTTTTTCCCTTCTTCCTTGGAACAGTCCCTACTTACATCTGACACAAGCTGAGACCCCCCACTCCTGCATCCATGCACGCACGCGCACGGTCTCTTGTATTTTTCAAACATGTATGGTAAACCACTTAAGCCCTATATACTTCTCGCACTACTAATAGCAAACATTTGCTCATTGTGAGCTTGTAGATCATCTATTTTAGCTGTTTTTGAAACTTTCTGAAAGATCTTGAAAGATGCAGACTATATATTTCACTGATTTTGACAATATAATGACCCAAATACAAGTTATGATTTTATACGTTGTACCAAAGGATAACACAAATATGCCAGGACCCAAATGTCTGACTGTACCTTGTGCTGTTTACATTTGTCTAATAAAGTATCCAATCAATCAAACCACCTCCAAACAGACAAGTCCTCACACACCCCCCGGTGATCTTTTGCCATCCCTCCCCCAGACCCCAGTTTGGGAAACACTGGCTTAAACCCACTTTGGGACCCCCTCTGACTGACCCCCCCCCCAGACTCTGTAAAGTCATTAAAGTCTGGGATTTGGGACAGCTGAAGTCTCGCCTGTTGTCATTTAAAAAAGAAAAAAATAACCTGGTTGTTTGGACGACCCCGTGACCTCACGTCTTGTTAGCTAGCTCCCAGACAAGGTGTGTGAGCTGGAGAGGGGCACATGTATGTAAGCAAGCAGTGGTGGGAAAAAAGTACTGTTTTACATGAGTAAAAGTAGAAATACCTCAATGTATGCACAATGTCTCTGTTACAAGTAAAAGTCCTGTAATAAGAATTTTGCTTGAGTAAAAGAAGAATTGGCATCAGAATATAAGTACTCGCATAAACGCATGTGTTGTAATAATAATCTAAATCTACAAAGTAACTAACATTTTGAAATAATTGAGTAGTAATGACAATATTTGTCTCTGAGATGTAGTGGAGTGGAAGTATAAAGTAGGCTATCGAAAAATGGAAATATTCAAGTAAAGTATAAGTAACTCAAAAATATGTTCAATTACAAGTTTTAGCCACTTACAGTAAGCCCTGTTTTACACTTGCGTGGCTGTAGTAAAGGTACAGTACTTAGTTACTTTCCAGCACTGTCTAAAAACGTGGTTGTTTGAAGGACCTGTGACCTCACCTCTCCTTAGCTATCTTCCAGACAAGGTGTGCGAGCAGGAAAAGGGCAGATGTAAACAAGCACGGTGTCTTTCAATGGGTCCTCTCACTGTCTGTCGGGGGGGCTTTTTGACTGTATTCGGGCAGTTTACACAGCAGCTACTGTTTTTTTTTTCTCCTGACGTTTCCACTCCAGTGCCTCACCCTCCGCAATGAAAGTCAAACACTGAATGGGGAGCGAGTTTGTTCGTTTACAAGTGAAAGGACAGGCTTTTTGCCTTTTGTTCAGGTTTGTTGAGAAAAGGGGCTGTGTTGACCTAAGGCAATTCAATTAAAACTAGAAAAAGTGCTCCTCGGAGCACAGGTCTCCGCCAGGTCAGGTAAGTTATTGTGGCCTCCTGGTGGCGCTATAATAGGCCAATGTGAAAAGTGTGGCATTTCTTCCTCGGCCTAGTGGGAATGTGCGTGCAAATTTTCACGGAAATCGCACGCCGCGTTCATGATTTGAGACATTTTGTTCAAAACGGACCAATCCTGCAAACTTTGGAAGTCAACCTTAGCCAATCAGGATGGAATATGAAATATCGGACAGATGCGTCTTGATCACATGACTATAGAGATACTGTGTACCGATTTGCGTGATGTTTGGATAAAATCTGAAGGATTAATATCCAAAAATGTATTTGACATAAGTCGGCCTCCTGGTGGCGCTGTAAAAAGCAGATGTAAAAAATGCAGTGCAGATGTTTTTCCTTGGTCTCTAGGGAGTAGGCGTGCAAAGTTTCACGCAGATCGGTGCAGTTATAGTTAAAAATGCAAATCGGCCTGTTATAGCGCCACCATGAGGCTGATGTGAAAACTTTTAAGTGCCATTTCTTCCTCGGCCTAGTGGGAATGTGCGTGTGCAATTTTATGGAAATGGCAAGCTGCGTTCATGATTTGAGGCAGTTTGTTCAAAACGGACCAATCCTGCAAACTTTGGATGGTAACCTTAGCCAATGAGGATGGAATATGGGAAATCGGACAGATCAGGGTTGATCACGTGACTATAGAGATACTGTGTACCGATTTGCATGAGGTTTGGTTAAAAACTGTAGGAGTAATGGGAAAAAATGGGTTTTGCACAAATCGGCCTCCTGGTGGCGCTATAACAGGCCCATGTGAAAAATTTGAGGCAGAGGTTCTGAATTGGCATCCAGGGAGTGTGTGTGCACAGTTTCGCAGCGACCGGGCCAACGGTGCCGGAGATTTGGTGGTAACACACAGACAGGACGGACGGACGGACGGACGGACGGACGGAGGGTAAAACATACTCTCTCGCCATGCCTTTCGGCCTGGCGGAGACAACAACATCATTTGTCCCCTGAACGGCAGTTCAGAAGCTTGCATAGTAGGAACGTAGCATGCTACTGTCGCTCACAGCAGGGGTCTTCAACGGTCCCTCAAAGTTACTACAGAGGGGCCGCCAAATCTTGAAACCTACTGTAGCTTGTGACATCTAAGGCTACATGTGTAACGTTGCAAATTACACATTCTGCTCAAATAACACCCCCAAAAATAAGCTTCTTCAGGCTCCATCTGCAAACTATGTTCAGAAGTGTGGTCATGCATGCACGGTTGGCTGCAGGGTCCCGTCCCGGGGCAGGTTTGGAGAGGAGCGAGGGGCTCAAAAGGAATGCATGTTATTCTTAGTGATTTAGATAACCTCTGCTTGGTGTAGTGATCCTTCCTGCCCTTCCAACCTCACTGATGTTCCCGAGCATCGCATGGCGGCATGTTGAGAGCACACAAATAGGCAATGTTTGCCATCTTTTAAAATGTGGAAAATTGTGTATTTTTTGGGAAACATTTAGCAAATTGTCCCAGGAAAAAGTGAACATGTTTCAAAGTATTCTTCTATAATGACGTTCCCCATTATATTTGGGGCCAGGTTGAAATTCACTCTTCCTGACTAGTTAATTGTCTTCCTTGGTTGGAAGGTAGCTCTTGTCAGTGGCAGCTATTCTCACCTTTCTTCGGATTACGCCTGTTGCTGTTTTAAGAGCACTGGGGTGAAGCAATTTTTCATCACCTTTGCCCTCTCCCCATCTGTGTTGACACATGCAGTTCCCATTGAGTCTTAAGTCGCGAAGCCGCAATTGCCTGTGTTTTTAAAACGGTGTGACCTCACCTCATTTGCACTTACCTCTAACCCTCCCTGACCGCTATTCACTTCTCACAGGCTTTTATTTACTGGATTAGGGGCAGAAATCTTGTATTTCTTTTTTTTTTTTTTTTCATAAATGTATGCTTACTTCGGCATACAAGTGTGTTGCATAAAAGTGCTATTTTTGCTGTTATTTTATTACTATTTTCTTATGTTAAAGTGGTTAATTATGTCTGTGGGTTTTATACATATTGAACCAACAAACATGTATTAACAAGAGCTTGTGACTAAATAATATCTACATTGGATCCATTGGAACACAAGCTCTTTTTTGACCATTTCCTGAAAAGTAACGGTTTTGGACATACAAGTTTTCTACCCGACAGCAACAATTTACTGGATTAGAGCTCCAATGTGTTATTTTTGGCCAGACGGAGGTACATAGTCTACTGTAGGTGTGAACTGAAGAAAGTGCAGGACTTGTCAGTGGAAAATTATCTCCCCTCGGCTCCTCTAAGCCCATGTTGAAGGAGTCACAGGTTTGACACTGGTTCCCCTCCCCCCCCTGCTGTCTCTGTTGACACAATGCATCCTAAATCCCTAAAGCCCTAATTCACTGTGTTTTGAAAATAGCCTCACCTCACCCCTTCTTAAGCCCAATGAGACTCCAGAAGCTTTCACTGACTTTCCTCTAGTTCCCAGTGAACTATAAAACCTGTGCTTGTCAAACATTTTCACGTCAAAGACCCCCAAATGTATGTATTTGGCCAACAGAACCCCCATCTGAAAAAAAAAAAGTTTGTGCCAGGGACCCCCATAAGAGAACATTTGTCAAAATATTTTGAAAACGAGCTCACAACACGTCGCTATGCGATGCGTTGTGAGCTTGAAGATGGCCTATTTTCAAATAGCCACACAATAAGTGTTTAAACTGTTCCTCATTTAGCTGGGGACCCCCTCAAGGACTCCTGGGGGTCCCCGGACACCACTTTGAGAACACTGCTCTAGACTGTGTATCATTAAAGCCTCGATTCAGCGCTTTTTACTTGTTCTTTTACTGTACTATACAGTATGTGTTCATTGTGGAAAGGTAAGACTTACTGTACCAGTGTGGCAATAGATTAGTTTTAGTTTGGGTGATATTAAGTATGACAGGCTTTCACTGCCTTGTCCCTCTACCCTCACTATGTATTTTCACGCCCACACGCATGCCCAAACACATGAGCTCACACGCACGCCGTTCCCATTGAACATTTTGTCCAAAATCACCATCATTTGCTATGGTATGAGTGTTTTTTCAGAATAAAACACTATGACGCGTTATAAGCTTGCAGATCAGCTATTTTCAGTGGCTTTAAGATCATTAATGTAAAAAAAATAAGAAATCACTGTGTTATGCCTTCCCAATACTACTATCCTATGAGGTTGAATGAGGAAACCTCAAACTGTCATTCTGTCTGTCCTTATCTGTTTTTCTCAGTGGGTTGACCAATTGACCATATTCACACGGTGGCCATTATGGAATTTTACATTGAAAGTGCCACCCCGTCGCCGTGGCAACCGGGGTGGCGCTTCAGTAACTTAATAGCAACATGGCCGCCTTGTGAATATGGTCTATGGACCTGAACTTGAATATGTACAGTACATGGACCATTGGCATACGAAGAGAGGGAGGAAGCCAATTTTCCACTTTTCCCAAATGTTTATTAGCATTTCTGTGAACTCTCACTCAACTGCTATGGGTGGAGACAGGGGGTGATTCGGCAATTGGCAGGTGTTGTCAATTGTCTAATTGTGCTGTCCTCTTTATAGTAGGATGCTGTACCCCTGGGCTCAGGCCTCTCACACACAGACAGTTCTTCCTCAGTGGTGCACAGTTATCTCAGTGCAGTGGTGGAAAGTAACAAAGTACAAATTTGAGGAACTTCTACTTTACTGGTAAACTTACTTTACTTTACATAAAACAACATTAAAATAAAATCAAAAAAGGCAGTGAATCAGGCAAAACAGTGAGGACATGAATAACAACACAGAGATTTAAAAATCAACTAAAAGCAAGAGTGAAGAAATAGGTCTTGATATTCGAACTGTGGTGCCACTATATATGTCTATGAATTGAATACCAAGGCCCTCATTGGAAACAAGAACGCAAGGTCTTTCATGAACGGACCAAAGTATTTTAAATGTAACTGTGCTGTTTTACATTTTTTGCCTAATAAAATATTCAATCAATCAAAAGTCTTGAGCTGTGCTTTAAAGCTATCCACAGAGGCTGCCTGTCTTAGGTGAAATGGGAGTTTATTCTTAAATAATTATTTATAAAGCACAGAAGCTTCCATTGCAAAACAGTCTATCATATATTGTGTCAGCAACAACCTCCAGTAGCCCTCAGCATGCTACAGTCAGTGCCATAAGGACAGGGACTTCTACACAGTTAACATGGCTATTCTCGTGCATTTCTCTCCCCAGTGGTTCTTAGAATGAATTGAAGCTGTTTTGTACTTTTCCCAAATTCAAGCTGTTTATTAGCTATGGGATCTGTAGTGCCCATTGTGGTCCCATTTAAGTCACGTCTGCACATCGTTTGAGTGTGCATCATCCCCGGGTATGGACTAGTGCTAAATATTATTGTAAGTAGGTGGGGTAGGCTTGTCCTTCAGGATTGTTTGAAATATGTTAGTGGTCCAGAGCTCAAAAAAAGGTTGAGAACCACTGAGATTGTACTGTGTATACCCCCTCTCACCTCTCGACCTCTGTGCCCTCCAGCCCCCCCAGAGTGTTCCCCAGGAGGCCACCGCACCTTGAGGAACCCGTACCGGAGTGTGGACTTTGATTCCACGGAGATCCAGAACACGGCCATCCAGGACCTTATCTGTGACCACTCCCTCTCCCCCGGTTGGTATCGCTTCAACATCAACAACAAGCCGGCTGAGATGCCCACCAGCTGTGTGGAGGTAAGACACAACTTAGGATTTAGGCTTTTATCCAGAGCGACTTACAAGTGTAAATCGGAATAAGCAGACTAAGCATGAACATGCAGCCCTACAACCTGCCAGGCAAGTCCACTCACACTGCAACAAAAACTGGCTTAGGAAACCTGTGTGTATCTATAATGGGATATGTCAGTGGTTTTCAACAATTTTCATATCACGGCCATTCTTTATTCGGCATTTGAGCCACGGACCACCATTTGATGAGATTTAGACTCTCAGACCCAAGACTTTGAATATTTCGTAGTCGTAGATGAGATTTCGTCCTCAATTCATGCTGTATTGATGTTGGTGCCATAGCATAGGAGAGATGACAGGCAAACGTTGATCAAAATAACAATTCTGCTGTGTTCTCTAATTGTGTAGACTTCTCGTAAATGAAGTAATGCAGATGTTTAACAATACTTTAACTCTTGAGAGCGTGAAATGAAACCAAATGGACCCGTAAGAGTCCATTTGGTTTCATTTTTACACTCTCAAGAGTTAAAGATCTACCCAGTAAGGGTCCATTTGGTTACCACCTCTTCCATCATTTAGCTGGGGACCACCTGGAACCCCCTCAAGGACCACTGGTGGTCCCTGGACCACTGGTTGAGAACCACTGGGATATGTGATTGATGGACGGTGATGTATGACAGCATTTCAACTCTATGTATTACCTACATAAGCTTGTTTTTGCATTTGGATAACTCATCTTGTGTATTTATTTTTGTTTTTGTCTATTGTTTATTTTTATGTTTTTATTTTTCATATATTTTCTATCTCACGTTCTATTATTTATACCTAGTTTGATATCATGTATGCATGTTTGTTTGTCTGGACTTTTTCTTTGTTTTCTTTCTTTCTTTTTTCTTTGTTCTTTCTTTTATTTTTTATTTGTCTTTTTGGAAAGGAAAATATGACAGCAATAACAATATGGGGTAGGGATGGGGAGAAAAAGAAAACATGTCTAAACTGCTCTGACATGTCAACTTTGCGTGATACTAATAAAGATATTTATATAGACAAATAAAAAAAACTGGCTTGGGGGGCCATGTCAACAGAAAGCATTTGTTTGAGTGACAGATTGTTTACTGATGCCAGCAACATTCAAACATATTAACCGTTGCTGTGCCAAATAGCCCTAGCTGAAACAATGGTAAACATGGACTTCTCATGGTTGTGGTAAGGATTCAAAGTACTTTTGCTTGAGGCGGGCAATTAGCGCTCTGCCAAAAAAACGAGGAGGGCGCTGAATCACAATGCTAATCGCTGGGAAAAGGAGTGTCTCTCCAGCGCGTCTTTACCATAGAACTGCCTGACAGAAAGGCGAGACCTTGGTTCGAATTCGGAATAAGACAATAGAAATTATGGATTTCTGTTTTTTTAATCTTTTCAATTATTCAAGTGCCCACTGATAGACAAAAGAGCATGGGATGAATGACTTCTACTAGCAAAACAGAAAAGTGTTAGGATTTACCGTAAGTGTCTTGCTCATGGGACGACTCATAGCCGGGACCGGGAGGCAAACCATTGACCTTCTGTTTCCCATACCCATTCAGCCATGACTGCAACATTGTAACAGTCTAAATACAGTGATGGCAACAGACACAGACTCCATTAAACTGTAAACTTAAGTCTAATGGGAAGATGAGCATCTTCGCACACAAGTGGCTTTTGTTTGAAACATTCCAAAGCTGTGTTTACACGAGCGTAAATTATATGATTATTACCTGATTAGTACCTGTGTCCGGTCACATCTTGAGCTAATGGTACTTAAAGTTTAAAGAGCACACTCATTACCTTTTACCACCTGTATTAGTGCTACAGTATAGGTTTGCCAACTAGCTTTCCTATCAATGGAGCATAACATTGAAACAATATGTAATCTCTAAACTGAATCTACATTTGAACACTTTTTTTCTTTTTCTAGCAAGCATGAATTAATTGTGTTTTCGGCAGCGGTGGAATAAGTAAGTTGTTTTACTTAAGTTAAATAGCAATACCACAATGTAGAAGTACTCTGTTAAGTAAAATACCTACATTGAAAGTTTTACTTACAGTACTCATGTTGCAGATTGTTCACAGATTTCTCCAAATTTGTCAAAATTCCAAAACGGGTCATTATGGCACTTTTTGAGCTTGTAGATCTGCAATTTTCTATAAGCCGAAATATACTATAGGGCTTAAGTGATTAATGCATGTTTTGTAATAATAATGTAATCAGCAAAGTAAATAGTAACTACAGTTTTCAAACAATTATAGTCAAGTAAAAAATACAATATTTGCCTCTGAGTGTTAGTAGTATTGAAAAAGGTGAGACCCAGGGTCCCAACTCTCTCTTCCTGGTTTCCTGTCAATCTTAACCCATTAAGACCTGAGGCCGATTCTACAAATGCCTTCTAAATCAGTAGTTCTTAAACTTTTTCGTGCCAAGGACCTCCAAATGTATACATATTTGGTCGCGGACCACCGTTTGAAAAGGTTTTGTGCCATGGACCCCCAGAAGAGAAGATTATTTAAACATTTTCAAACACTTCCAAGGTTTTTCAAAAATGTTCAAAAATAGCAGATTTACAAGCTTCGTGCCGCGCTGCGAGCTTGTAGATCTGCTATTTTTGAACTGCCAACGCTAAAATCTAAAATGACACGGATGCTTTCCCGGTTTTAATGGGTTAAACTGTGGACTCTCAATGAAGGCAGAAAAAAGGTGAGGCCAGGGTTATAAAGCATAGAAAAAGGAAATAATCAACTACCTCAAAACTGTATTTAAACGCACTTTCCACCGCTGGTGTCTGAGGGTACAGCGTGTCACCAAATGGTGCAGCACGGTACAACCTTGAAACAGTTAAAAACATCAAACATCTTTCTGCGTGCGGCCCGAAGAGCAGCTGATTGCCATCATGTCAGAGGCACACCGCTGTAGCGCTCATCCCCAGGCCAGGTGCAGGGTGATAATTGCACCCCTCGCTGCGGCTAATAACCGCCTGCGTCTTCTCATCTCTCCTCACGTGAACCGGTGCGGAACCCAGGCGCCGCCGTGGCTCCCTCGCTAAGAGCTCAAGAAAGAAACTCACTTCAGACCAAGGTTCTTTGAATAGCAGTGGTTCCCAAACATTTTCCTGTCAGGGACCCCTTTCTGATTTTTTTTTAATTTTATTTAAATATTGAACATTTTAAACGGTTATATTAAAACATTTTTCTGGGGACCCCCATGAACCCTCTCCCGGACCCCACTTTGAGAAACACTGCTTTAAAGAACCATTCATTTTAATGGTTCTATAAAGAACCCCCACCCAGGGGTCTATACCTGATCCACTCCTTGTTTTATCGCAAGTAGACGATGTACAAGCTCACAACGTGTCGCGTTGCACCGTGTTGTGAGCTAGACTGGCTATTTTCTACGAATACTCAAGTGCTTAAATGCTAAAAGCGTCTCAAAGAAAGATTTTAAAATGTAATTTTTTTTTTAAGGAACCATTTCTGGTTCCTCAAAGAACTTTGACCCCCCCAAAAAAGAGGCAAATATTGTACTTTTGCTCCACTACAATTATTTGAAAACTAAATGTTGATTATTATTACAAAACATAAATTACCCACTTCAGCCCTCTATATATATCGGCCATTTGAAAATAGCCGATCTACAAGCTCACAATGCGTTGCATTGTGAGCTTGTAGATCTGCTGTTTTCAAAACATTTTTACACATTTTATACGTTTGAAAACTTGTGAAATGGGACATTCTGCATAATGAGTACTTTCTACTTTTGGTACTTTAAGTACATTTTGATAACAATAGTAATTTTTTTATTCCGGACTTTTACTTGTAACAGAGTACTTCTACATTGCAGCATTGATACTTTTACTTAAGTAAAAAAAAAATTGTACTTTTTCCACCACTCATAGAACCATTTTATGAACCATTGTTTCTCTGGTGTGCAGATGAACCGCTGCGGAACCCAGGCGCCCGTGTGGCTGTCGCTAAGAGACGGCTCCCTGCCGCGTCCCGGCGAGATGCGGCAGCTCTCGGCGTGCGCCACGTGGCAGTTCTTCCACGGCAGCGCCAAGGACTGCTGTCTGTTCCGCATCCCCATCACTGTGCGCAACTGTGGCGAGTTCCTCATCTACTACCTGCAACCCACCCAGGGCTGCATGGGCTACTGCGCTAAAGGTAGGCTGCTGGGCAACTGCTACTGAAAATGTCTAAGTGGGAGTACAGAAAGTAGGGATGTCCGATATTGACTTTATTGCCGATATCCGATATTCTGACATTGTCCAACTCCTAATTTATTATTTATTTATAGATATCAACCGATACCGATATATATTTTTCACCAGAAGTCAACTAATTGTCGGTAACAACGAGCGTCAGCTGGTCACAGGCCCTCTGCAGTGCTCTAATTTGAAAGTGACTGGAGTCTGTCTCATTTCTCTCCGAAATCCCTTGAATATGATGGAATATGATTAAGGATTACTGTGATTATGGTAAGCTCACATTTCATATCACCCACACCATACAGTAAGAACTCCTGTAAGTCATAAAAAATTTTTTTTAAACGATACAGATATTTTCGGATTTTACATTTTTATGCTAGTATCGTCCGATGATATCGGGAGGCCATTTTCTAACAGAAAGTATTTTATATTATATACTAGACGGGCGCCAGCCTACTCGTAATGAATAAATGCCAAGGATTTGGCTGTGTATCTAGTCTCGCGTGGCCAGACTGTTACCTCCCACAATTTTCAAATGTTTCCGGTCATACAGTCTGGGACTCGGAAGCTCTGATCATGATTAGAATACAAACCGGATATGAAGCCTCCTCTCCACTTCCGTTTCGTCTTTACAGTCGCGCAAATTTATCCTAATATAAATACAAATCATCTAAGTATATTTAGCTTGCTGCTTAGCAGAAATGGAAATAAAATAATAAATTGTAAAGATATTTTTAAATATATTTTCGTGAACGGAAGTGCCAGCTTCCTCTCTCGGATTTCGGGAGTTGTAGTTCCAGACTCTATATAGCATTCAGAGATTGTGGAATAGTTGTCTGGCTACACGAGACTACTGTGTATCCCTCCTTTTGCTGTGTACCCTCCTCAAGCAGCAAGCAATAAAGAATAAAATGCAAGAAAAAACTTGGCTAACTAACAGCAGTGCATCATGGGTGAATGCTCTGATGGAATCTGAGTCGCCCCTGAAGAAGGTATCCACTCTGTACAGGAGGTCCTGCTGTATTCACTATCCACTTTAACACTGCTACTCACTGCTGTATTCACTGTGTCCATATTCACTGTGCTACTCACTGCTGTATTCACTGTCCACTTTAACACTGCTACTAACTGCTGTATTCACTGTGCCCTCATTCACTCTGTGCAGGAGAGGCTATTTTCTTATTATCAATAGTTGACCTTTTTGCCCTGGGCTTTGAGCATCAAATTACTCCGCATGCCAGGGATTAAAGATCTAATATATGGCACTGCGTTGAGATTTGACAATGATACAGTACACTTTGAGTCACAGCAGACACAGTGAGACACACACACACACACGCACGCATGCACGCACACACGCACACGCACACACACAGACTACAATTGTCCTGAAAAATTGAGCATGAGGATGTGTTCTGTACAATATGCACATGGTATCTGCAAGAGTGTGACAGACTCTACTGATATAATGTAATGCATGTATGCATGCATGTATTTATTCTTTGTTCAGTAGAGCAGAGAGTTTCAAGCTCTTGTTTCCAGGTTGGTGGAACTGATATATGAATCCTCGCATTTCTTTGCAGTTTCACCAGACTTTGGACCAAAACTCTGTCCTCCGGGTGAAGTGGAGATCAATGGGCGATGCAAAGGTGAAAGAATAAACCACTTCAACCCTTTATACTTCATTAATCAGGGTCCCACAGGGGTCTGTGTAACACCAATACAACTTATATTTAATGTATTATTCATTCACTATTCATTTTATTTCAGTTTTATTCTTATATGCCTGCATGTATTCTGAAATGGTTCATTATAAGTAAACCTTGTTATGAGTGTGTGTGAATGGAGTGTCCTGGCTGAGAGAGTAAACAGGGCTGATAAGAGGGCACGTGCTTTGTGTTCACATGGGAATGAGAACTGCTTAGCCAAAATACAGTATCAGGTCCATTAGATTATATTTTGTTGCTGTCGGGTTGAAACCTTGTATGTCCAAAACCGTTCCTTTCTTCTTATTTCAAAAACGTCTTCTAATAGTGAAAACAGCCGATCTACAAGCTGTGTGCTGTGAGCTTGTAGACCTGCTATTTTCACTACTTTTGTGCGACACTCTTGTATGATGAAGTAGGGCATCAGTTTGCAAATGGGGTTTCAAGGTACAAGGTTTCTTCCCGACAGCAACGATTTGTATCCTCTGCGGTTGGATTTGTATCCTTTTGGAACTGCATGCAGTCTCCTCCAACTTCCAGATTAGTGTCAGACTTTTTTATTGTTACATGTTTTCAAATGCATTTTGTTTACTTAAAGGGATAGCTCACCCCCAAAAAAATTTTTTCCCTATCAATTACACACCCAATGGAGACTTGAATTCATGGAGATTTTTTTGTTTTTGTCGCATTCCTAAGCCAATAATTTGATGACCGGCGGGAAGATGTCTCCGATAGGAGTCACAAAGTTGACACTTTGAGTCTCTTATCGGAGCCGCCGCCGGTCATCAAATTATTGGTTTAGGAATAAAAAATCTCCATGAATTCAAGTCTCTATGGGGTGTGTAATCGATAGGAAAAAAAGTCATTTTGGGGGTGAACTATCCCTTTAAGAGCTGGAGAGACGGGGAGACCCCTGTTACTGAACAAACACTCAAATTCTTCTTCTCCTTCTCCTTCTCCTTCATCACCATCATTGTGTTCCTATATCCAGCGAGCCTCCCGGCTCTCCCCAGCAGACCCGTCATCACCCCGGAGCTCCTCGGCAGCAGCGTCCACCTGAGGTGCTCCTTCGTCGGGGTCAGCTCCCCCTCTTCGTCCGGCCCGGACCACCAGGCCACCGTGGTGGGCTACCGGGTGGTGTGGGCCAGACACATCGGACACAGCATGAAGGCTGAGGTCAGGCAGGAGTCCACGACGAAGACCTTCTCCATGGTGGAGATGGACGGAGTGCACTTCAGACTGGGAGAGACGGTAACAATATTACTGTTACAGTATAGTGCAGTGCATTGACACGAATCGATCACCCATTTGAAATGATTTTGTGCCAGGAGGGACCCCCATAAGAGATTTGTCAGGATTTGTCAAAATCTTTTGAAAATAGAGGTTATTTATTTATTTACCCATTAAAACCGGAAACCTTTTTAGATTTTTGCATTGGCTATTCAAAAATAGCAGATCTACAAGCTCACAGCGCGTCACTTTGTGTCGCGCTGCGAGCTTGTACATCTGTTATTTTAGAAAGTGTGTAACATTTTTGAAAAATGTTTGAATTACTTAAAAAGTAAGAGAACTACTGATTTAGAAGGCATTTGTAGAATCGGGTCTCAGGTCTTAATGGGTTCAACTGTGCCTCGTGGGGACCCCCTGGAACCCCCTCTTGCTAGTATTATTACTAATGCAATGCTCAGGGTTAGATTTGCAAAAGAAAACGGAGACAGCGAACCACTTAAGCCCTATAAATGTCACCGTACAACACATTGTGAAAATAGCCAATCTTACAAGCTTTCCTAAAAGATAATACCCTTTGTCCAGTCCCGCCCCTCTGCGCAATCCTGTATCTCCATCCACTTTCCATTTAAAAATGTTGTTTTTCATTTGCCTCATATTGATATTGTATGTATGTATGTATTCAATTCTTATTTTAAACTGGGTCTCAGTGAAAAGTAACATCTCGGATGCAGTATAGTGATTGAACAATAATGTTTTCTTTCTAAAAACAGGGTATATATATATAAATGTTTTAAAATAACAAATTCAGCATAAACAACTAGACGGAGGCGGGACAAGGAGGAAGGAGCCGACTGGTTGGTCAGTCAGGGACCAATCAGAAGGCTAAAAAAGGGTCCGTTGCATTTTCTGCTGCATGTCTGTGCTGCAAAAAAAAAAAATCAACTCAATCAAACCACATGTGATCCAATGGACAGTATATGAAGTAATGAGAGCCAGGCTCACTGTGAGGGGAAGGCATGCTGAACGAGGTTGACCCCGCTCGTGTGCAGGTGAGGACGGGGTTAAACGATGGATCATGGTGACCTCTCTAAGGCACGGTTCAGCCTGTACAGATAGAGAGAGAGAGAGAGAGAGAAAGGGCTGTGAAATCAGATCCAGCCTAGACAAGCCTCACTCTCTCCCCTCCACATGCTTTCTATTTAAATGGATTCTTAGTCATTTAAATTGTGCTGTGCTATGGTATAGGGCTGCACAAAATCAAGTACCTTATTCTGACTAAATACCTCCATTACTCGATATTGTGATTAGGTGATTGTGATTATTGTACTGTAACAATGATATTGATTTTCCTTTACCAGTTTTCTAAATGTTAACAAAAATGTTGAAAATAGCTGATCTTCAAGCTCACAATGCGTCACATTGTGATGGGTGGTGAGCTTGTAGATTGTAATACCTTTTTCCCCCATTTTTTACACTTATATCATTATGATATAACAACTTTAATAATGATACAGTAATAAGACGGGGTCTAATAATGCTGTGGCAGAATAGACGATCTACAGTACTAGCTCACGACGCGTCGTGATGCTTTTAGATCGGCTATTTTCACTACCGTTGAACCTTTTTTTAAAGTATAACATGGCGCTTAATCACTTAAACCCTATATATAACTTTAGCTGCCTTTACTCAAGAGCACCTTGACGCTTGGCTGCACACCCAGCTTAACCTCATAAAGATGGTGTTTTTTCATTGAATATTTTATTAGGCAAAAAATGTCAACAGCACAATTACATTTATAATACTTTTGTCTAAAAGGTCCGTCCAAAAAAAGTCCTTTAGTTCTGGTTTCGATTGGGGTCCTTGGTAATCAGTGTAAGTGATATTTTTTGTTTAAAAAGTTAAAGCTCTATATTCTAATAGTAAACCCTAACCCTACTATAGAGTGTTTTGGTCAGTAACAGGTCTTTAATAAACAGATCGGGTCGGGATACCAATTTCACCCAATAAGAAGAGAGAACCCATTAATCACCTTCAATCTTATACTGTTCCATTACCAATTTTGTCTGCACAAAATGTGTCTCCCAATTCCACTAGTTTGTCCAGTATCCTGTATGAGTTCTCTCTCCTGATTGGATGAAATGAGTATCCTGACGTGAAAATCGATTTTCTGTTCACTAAACTAGACAAGGAGACCCCTGTTACTGAACAAACACTCTATAACATTGATTACTATCACAATATAGAACAGTACAGTATTTACATTTACACTTACACACACAAAACATAATAACTTATAGCAGTGGTTCTCAAACTTTTTTATGTCAAGGACCCCCAACATTATATGTGTTTGGCCGCAGACCCCCATCTCAGATATTTTGTTCCAGGGACCCCCAGAAGCAAAGATTTGAGTTACAAATGTTCGCTTAAAAAAGGTTTGCACAGATTTTCACGATCTTTCAAAAATAGCAGATCTACAAGCTCACAGCGCCGCACTCGGTGCCGCGCAATGAGCTTGTAGATCTGCTATTTTTGAATCGTCAAAGTATAAAAGTGGTATGTTAAAGTGGTTCAAATTATTGTGATGCTATATTACATTTTGCTGGGAACCCCTTGGAACTCCCCCAAGGACCCCTGGGGGTCCCCGGACCCCAATTTGAGAACCAATGACTTATAGTACAACTTTAAGCCCTTTTGTGACTCTGGTGATATTCTATAGTTGGTCTTACAAAACGTGTACACGTATAGTGACGTGCTCAAAATCCTGACTCCGGGGTTGAAGTGGTTAAACGCATAAAGACAGCTCCTGCTTTATCATGGAACTCTTTTTTTGGGCGTTGCCGGGGTAACCAGGAGAGCTTATTATCCCTCCAAACGCGGAGCCTATGTGACAACTCATGTGATGTCATCGCCCGCCGCACCGCACCACCGCACCACTGCCATGTCTCCTCTCCTCCGTCCAGCTGTGAGAGGCCGAGCGCTCACTCCTCGCCATATTTGGACACGTATGTTGTCTGGGACACGTTAAGCTCTGCCCCCCCCCTCCTTCCCCCTCCACCCACCCAGTGGTGGAAGGTAACTAAGTACATTTACTCAAGTACCGTATTTAACCACTTGAGACCTGAGGCCTTAAAAGAAACGTATGTTGCTATATCAGTGGTTGAAGGACCCCCAAAATTATATGTATTTGGCCCCGGACCCCCATCTCAAAATGTTTTGTTCCAGGGATCCCCAGAAGCAAAGATTTGAGTTAAAAACATATATTCAAAGATTTGCACAAAATGTTCACGATTAAAAAAAAAATAGCAGATCTACAAGCTCATAGCGCGGCACTCGTAGATGTAGATCTGCATTTTTTTGGCTACTGTTCTCCCCATGAAATGATGTACACTGGGGTTCAAGTGGTTAAGTAGAAATGTGTGGTGCTTTTTACTTGACTTGAGTATGTGCATGTCTCAATGCATTATGCTTCTATACATGCAGGAGAAGAGAGAAGAATCATCAGCATTAGGCAATCAGTGGTAGAAAGTAACTAAGTACATGTACTCAAGTACTGCGCTTAGGTACAATTTTAAAGGTAGGGTAAGTGATTTGCGTTGGTTAAAATAATTGTTAAATAGCTCTATATTCTGATAGTACTCATTGCTATAGAGTGTTTGTTCAGTATTAGGAGTCTCCTTGTCTCTCCACCTCTTTATTAAACAAAAAATGCATTTCAGTTTCAGTTTCATTTCCAATTTTATCCAACCAGGACAGAGAACTCAATCAGGATACAGATTAAACAAGTGAAATTGGAAGTGATGACACTAAGAAATGAGCAGACAAAATTGGAACTGGAACACTATACAAATTAAGCTTATAAATAGGTACTTTCTCCTGATTGGCTGAGATTTTGACACCTACCGAAAAATGTATTTTCTGTTTATTAAAGAGCTGGAGAGACAGGGAGACATCTGTTACTGAAAAAACACTCTATAGCAATGATTACTATCAGAATATAGTATTTTAACCTTTTAACAAAATACTTTTTGTTTTAACCAAAAAATATCACTTACCCTACCTTTAAGGACTTTTACTTTGAGTCGAGTGTTTCAATTTTTTTGATACTTTATGTTTCTGCTCCACTACATCTCAGAGGCAAATACTGTACCCGACTACTACAGTTATTCAATATCTTTAATAAATACAAAACATAGGCTACATTAACCACTTAAGCGACACGTTGTGTAGATCGGCTATTTTCGAATAGACAAAGTAATACAACAGGGCTTAATTGGTTAATGCTGTAATAATATCTATGTAATCTAAATCTGCAAAGTAACTTGGAAGTTTTCAAATAATTGTATTGTAGTGAAAAGTAAATGTTTGCCTCTGACATGTAGTGGAGTATAGAAGTATAATGTTTTGAAAAAAGGGCATACTCAAGTAGTTCAAGTCAAAAGTAGCTCAAAGTCGTACTTAAGTACAGTACCCAAGTACATGTACTTAGTTACTTTCCACCACTGCTCTGGGGGCCCATGTTTCACACATGCTTATGTCACAGCTGTGCCGGGGTCAAAGGTGACAGCTTTCTGTGCGTTGCTGGTGCTCTCAGCACAGTGCAGGGGGGGGGGGGAAGGGGGTTGTCCATGTGTTATGTCTGGCGCTCTTAATGTTTGGATCCAATTCACCAATACGTCATCGGCCATATTGTCATCGCTGTCGGGTAGAAACCACGTATGTCCAAAACCTTTATTTTTCAGTAAATGGGGGAAACATAACCTGTGTTCCGATGGATCCATTGTAGTTATTATTTAGTCACAAGCTCTTATTAAAACTTTGCATTGTTTCAATTTGTATAAAAGCTAAAGACACACTTTCACTTACAAAAATAGCAAAAACTGCAGATATACAAGCTTCTTACAGAAAGCTCAACTTTTTTGTGCTACTCTTATACGTTAATTTGCGATAAACATTTAAAGTAGAAATATGGAGATACAAGGTTTTCTGCCTGACAGCAGCAAGTGTGTAATGTTAGGAGCGAGACATGCTGAAAAGTTTGGATCAATTCACCCATACGTCATCGGAAATACTCCAGTAAAGTTTTAAATCCCTTCTAAAAACTCACCTTTATAAAGCTGCTTTTAACACGCAGCTCTCTTAGTTTTAATGTATTTCTTGTTTTGCGTTTTTTTCATGCTTGTTTTGTGTCACAAGTGCTATACAAATAAAGCTTATTATTGTTGCTTTAAATGGTGATATACTTTATATTGGTGGTTTTCAAAGTGGGGTCCGGCGACCCCCAGTGGTCCTTTCCGTGGTTCCAGGGCACCCCCGGCTAAATGATTGATAAGAACCAAATGGACCCTTATGGGTCTGTAACTCTGACAGTGTACAAATGGAACCAAGTGAACCCTTGTGGTTCTGTAACTCTGAGAGTGTACAAATGGAACCAAGTGGACCCTTATGGGGCTGTAACTCTGAGAGTGTACAAATGGAACCAAGTGGACCCTTATGGGTCTGTAACTCTCAGAGTTATGGGTCCTTAATGCAGACCAAACTGGAGGTCCTTGAAATTAAAACATTTCAGAATCACTGTTTAATCATGATCATGATGATTATGTTACTGATCATGACTCAGCTGTTTTATTGAGTAGCAGTGATGTGGTTCAATCTGCTTTCCGGGACTTATTTCAAACTAGATTTTTGAGGCCTTGTCTGTTTGTTTATGTAATTATTGTCAAAAATACACATCAAACCACTGAAATAATTTGTGTTTACAGTTTTCCTGCAGTGTGTCAACGTTCAGAGCCAACTACAGTCAAGTACAATCTGTACCACGAGAGAGTGAGAGCTTCTATGCTGGCCTCAAGGTAATAAAAACAAGATTCAAATCTCAGTACTGTATCATAGTAACACGTTATTATAATTTATAATTCATTAATTTATATATACAATAACTGTTCCATTTATTTGTCTTGTTAAATTAAGCTTAACATAGCTATATATTCTGATAGTAATACTTACTAAATAGTTTTTGCTCAGTAGCAGGGGTCTCCCCATCTCTCTAGCTCTCCAGCTAAACTGAAAATTAATGTTCAGGTTGGGATACTAATTTCATCCAGTCAGGATAGAGAACTCGTACAGTATACGGGATAAACAAGTGAACTTGGAAGCGATTAAACAAAGAAATGAGCGGACAAAACTATCATACTGATAAATGGGTTGTCAACAATACATACGGCACCAAAGTAAAAGTCCTCAAATGTTTCCAAAGTATAAAATAGGGCTTACGTGGTTAATGCATGTTTTGTATTAATAATCTAAATCCATAAGTAATATAACTTGTAACTAAAGTTTTTAAATTATTTTAGTGGAGTAAAAAGTACAACATTCGCCTGTAGATGTAGTGAAGTAGAAGTATAAAGTATATTAAATCAATGAAATACTCAACTAAAGTAAAAGCACCTTAAAATTGTACTGATTCTTCTGTTCTCCTGTGTGTACTGTAGTTCTCTCCTGATGTTCTCCACATAGCAGAGAACAGTAAGGAACATGAGGTGACCATCTACAGCACCGTCCCCATCCCGTGCCACGGACCACAGCTTGAACACCAGTGTGGCGTTCCTCTGTCTCTCAGTGTCAACGATCCAGGTCAGATCAACATGGGTTTCTCACAACATTGATTCTCAGCCTTGTTACACTCTTAGAATTGAATAAGTGGATTTTACAGATTGTTCCAGTATAGTTTAGTTCATTGATTCTTAACCTAGACCACAGACCCTGATTTGATTAAAACAAATATATATATAATCTTCTTCGGGACCCAAATCTAGACTGTAACAATCCTTAGTGTTAATTTAACTCTGAGAGTGTTCAAATGGTCCATTTGGTTCCATTTGAACACTCTCAGAGTTACAGGCCCTTTACGGGTCTATTTGGACCCCTGGTGGGCCTCGGACCCGACGCTGTGAACCAGCGTTCCATAATGTCCACTTGTTTCCAGTGTGCCGTGAGGCCTTGCGCGAATTATGGGCATGACTTCCGCTTGTCACTCATTCAGTTCATTTGAGTGATCCACGTCAGTCAATAATGACAATAATGTGGGAACAAAACTGACAGAAATGAAAAGTGTAACCTTCCACGATTGGTGGATTGTGAAGGTGACGTTAAAAAGTGTCCGCATCACAACAACACATGGGTTCTATCATTTGATTTGATTCATTTATTTAGCACAAACTGTAAAAACAATACAAAAAAACTGTACACAAAATATAAAAAGGAAAAGTGCCAGGAGAAGGCAAGATATACGAGGCCTCTACCTCTATGTATAACGCAATAAAAACATTAATAGAATATGATTTGCCAACAACAAGCTAGCCAACAAAGTTGGCACGCATGATTATATAGTATTACAAATGGCATGATTGCAGTATAAAAATAAAAATCTACAACTAAGTAGAAATACATGATTATAAACAATGACAGCTGTGGAGTCAGACAGCGGGCTGTTTATGTTGCAGGAGAACGCTCCTGTATGCAGCTGCAGTTCTGTGGAAGGTTATTAATGTAAGCAGGATTACAACTTATCCCACATGTTTACTACAGTTCTCCCTCCACACAGCTGATTCAAATTAACGATCAAAGCGTTCTTATCAAGCCCCGATGTCACTCAACAAGCATTGCTTAATCCCCTGTGCGGAGATTCTGGTGTCACAACAGAAACAGCAGTAATAACTAGACGCGTCGCAATTCAGGGCAATTGCAAAGTGTGGTTGCGCCGACGCCGGTCGCAGGTCGCCGCCGCCCGGACTTGAGGAATACGCTTGGAGGAATACCGTCGGAGGCCGCGTGACGTGCCATTCGAATTTGGTGCCGATTGGATCCTGTGTTCGTGATACATGGCGTTTTGATTTGAAGAAATAGGCTCCTCCCACTAAAATAAATAAGCCCCTCCCACAAATGTAGCGGGCCAATGACATCGTCATGTCACTCCTGAGATCACCTGCTTTTCAATTTGAGAGCAGTGATCCCCCAAAAATCATGTTTTTGCATCAAACGGTTACGTTTTGCACAGTTGTGGCGCCCCCTATGGGTCAAAGTGGGAATGCTTTTGGGGATTCGTTGAGTAAACCACCCTCGACATGTGATTCAAATTTGGGATCGATTGGACGTTTCGTTCGTGATTTTTGGCATTTTTGGTAAAACGGGCTCCTCCCGCTAACTTTGGAAGCTAATTACGGACGAACGGTAAGGACTATCAAAATGCCGTTTGGATAGGTTTATTGCATGGGTCCATAGATGACCTGTACCGATTTGTGTGAGATTTGGACAAAATTTGTAGGAAAAGGAGCAAAAAGTGTGTTTTGAAGAAAATTCAAAATGGCGGAAAATGTATCTAGACGCAAATGGGCGTGGCCTATATGGGGAGTTGCATCATGACCCAAGGAATCCAGGGGAAAAGATTTTTTGAATTTACGACCTACGGTTCAAGAGTTATAGGCCAAAACGTAAAGGGGGCTGTTATAGCGCCACCATGTGGCCGACTGGTGTGATTATTTTAAAAATAATTTTGCAATAAACTATTAAACTCCCCTCCAAGTCTTGTAACTGTAGCCCTTATGGTTTCCGAAAAAAAAATACTTGAATGAGAGTTTTTGCAATTCCCATTAAAGTGGATGGGGAAATTTAATGCACTAATAAATCAATATCAAAAAATCTATCCAGACGCAAATGGGCGTGGCCTATATGGGGAGATGCGTCATGACCCAAGGAATCTAGGGAAAAAGAAATTTTGATTTTACGACCTACGGTTCAAGAGTTATAGGCCAAAACGTAAAGGGGGCTGTTATAGCGCCACCATGTGGCCGATTAGTGTAATTATTATATCAATAATTTCGGACTAAATTAGGAACCTCCCCTCCAAATCTGGTAACTCTAGCTCTTACGGTTTCTGAGAAAAAAATACTTGAATTTGAGTTTTTTCACTTTTCCATTAAAGTGGATGGGGAAATTTAATGCACTAATAAATCAATATCAATAAAACTATGCAACCAATCTCTTAGCCTTATACAAGCACACGATTCCCGGTGAGGCCGGTCATTTTGACATATGGCACTAAATTGGGAAAAATAAACTGTGGGAGGAGAGACGATCTAAACTATTGTTTATCTCCAGTATGAATAATAAAGCTGGAGGATTACTATAGTCTGGTTGCCCTGTTAGGGCAACCACACTAATAAACCACAGGACAGGAGTTTGGCTACAGCTAAGAGCCAAGCATCCAGAGCCGAACCAAAACAAATAAGAATACAAAATTAACCCATTAATACCGGGAAAGCGTCTGTGTCATTTTCACATAATTTTGCATCACAATCTTTTAACCACTTTAACCATTATTTTGTACTTTGGCTATTAAAAAAATAGCAGATGTACAAGCTCATAGGGCATCACTTCGTGCCACGCTATGAGCTTGTAGATCTGCTATTTCTGAAAGATCTTGAACATGTTGTGCACATCTTTTTAATATCATTTCCTTTCCTTTTCTTTTTTCTTTTTTAAAGATATTTTTGGGTCTTTTTCTGCCTTTATTGATAGTACAGGAGATAGACAGGAAACAGGGAGAGAGATGGGGAGAGACACGCAGCAAAGGTCGTCGGGTTGGGGAGTTGAACCCGCGACATGCTGTCAGCCATTAGAGCCTATATGTGGCATGCACTTGGACCGCTAGGCCAGCGGGCGCCCCGATATAATACTTTTTAAAGCACTTTTTTTACTAAAATCTTTGCTTCCGGGGTCTGCGACCAAATACATATCATTTTGGGGATCCTTGACATGAAAAAGTTTGAGCACCACTGAATATAGCAACATTAGGTTTTTTAGAAAACTGTTAGGATTTAGAAGACATTTTGTAGAATCGGCCTCAGGTCCTAATGGCTTAAATAAAGAATAAAACACTAGAGACCATGGGATCCCACAGGGTAGACGATGTGCTAATGATGTGTTTGGCCTCTTCCAGACGGCCTGGGTCACGAGGCCCCCAACGTGGCGCTGTCTTCCTGCCAGGCGGCGTTGGAACCCGCGACCTGCCAGGGCGGCCGCTGCGCCAGCGACACCGTGCTGCTCACCGCCGTCACCGACTTCACCCGCGACGGGAACCGGCCCAGCCTACTCAATGCTGTGCCCGGCCCCGGGGCCCCGCGCCTCTGGAGGAACTACGTCCCCTCTCCCCTCAAAGTGAGAAGTACTCAGTAGAGTACTCAGTAGAGTACTGAGTTAAATAATAACCTTATTGCGGCTGTATTCTAGGCCAGTGGTTCTCAAACTGTGGGTCGGGAATAATAGCCTGGTTCCAGACCATAGACCCCGCCCACTCTCTTGAGTGGACTCCCCCTCTTGGTCTGGTGTTGTAATGTGATTTATTCTGTACCAAAAGTACCGTCCAATGAGAGTCGGAAGTCGGAGGTGGTGATCCCTTGTGATTGGTTTAGGGAAATTCTAAACCAATTCTAACTGGTGTGGGAAATTCTAATCCCCTCCCCCTTGTAATGGCCTACACATGGAGCCAATGTCAGACTGAAGCTCCACGCAGCTTCAGTCTAATAATCAGGCTAGGTTGGGAACCCTCTGTGCAGGTTTCACCGCAGCCTGTAGCTTTTGGCTCTTCCTCACGGAAGAGGTGGTTTGGGCTGCCAACCCTCTCCACCCCGGGTCGCCGTCACTCCGGCCCTCTAATTGTAGCAGAGTAAAGACTACAATATTTGCCTCTGAAATGCAGCTGAGTAGGATTAGTATGAAACAAGTATAAAACATACATATACTCAAGTAAAGGGAAAAAGTCAAGATGGCCGCCGCCGGTTTGGCTCGCAACGCGCCGCGGCAAACTTTTAAGTTATTTAAGCGCTTTTACGCGGATAAAGCAGCAAAATCGTTAGGGAAACCACGGGTAAGAACAACAGCACCCTCGTGGATTGCGATAGGACTTTTAATATCATGTGTATGTTTGCTTCAGTCACGGCATCTCACGCTAAAAAAAAACAAGCTGAGAGAAAGCCTCTACTCACCAGCAGAGAGAAGCCAATTCCTACTGTTTTCTGGGCTGTTGGAGAACGGACACGCTAGGACTCCTTCCACGAAAAGTGAAGAGAGGGTTACATCTCGCTCCTATAGAGGCTGGGCCCAGGTTGCTGTGATTCTACTGCTAGCGGGCGACGTGGAACGGAACCCGGGGCCACAACACACACCCCCAACACATGCTAATGTGGCTAGCAGGCTACAGAACAACAACATCCAGCAGCAGCCGGGGTGGCCACTAGCACCTGAAGCTGCAAGCATTCTACTGGCATGGCTACATCTTCCTCCTCCGTTATTCCGATGGCTCATCATCCTCGCAGGTATTCTGGCTGATGGTAGGAACCTGGCTGCGTTCCAGGCAGCATCAAACTCGGCAAACATCGAGTCGTTCCAGAACGGTAGCACACTGGCTGATGGAAGGATTCCAGTGTCCGGGAGGACGCTGGCTGGGTTCCAGGCAGCGTCAAACGAGGCGAGCATGGAGACGTTCCAGAACGACGGAAAAACGTTGTCTGATGGCAGGAATCCGGTGTCTGTGAGGACATCGGCTGCGTTCCAGGCAGCATCAAACATCGGGAGGTGTATGGAGACGTTCCGGAGCGACGGAGCGGCGATGTCTGATGGCAGGAATCCGGTATCTGGGAGGACACCGGCTGCGTTCCAGGCAGAGTCAAGCATCGGGAGGTGCAGGGAGACGTTCCGGAGCGACGGAGCGGCGTTGTTTGATGGCAGGAACCCGGAGTCTGGGAGGACACCGGCCGCGTTCCAGGCAGCCTCAAGCATCGAGAGGTCTAGCACCAGCGGATCTCCACCCGAGGCAAGACCACCGACAGTAACGGAGTTGGATTACAAGGCAGCATTTAGTAGAAAAGGTCTGCACTTTTTACACCTTAATGTGAGGAGTCTGTATTTTAAAATGGAAGAAATTAGGAAAATTGTAAAGCTATCTGAAGTAGGAATAATATGTTTTTCAGAAACCTGGCTCGACTCTAGCATTAATGATTCGGAAATAGCAATCATGAATTATAACGTAGTGAGGAAAGACAGAAATCGTCAAGGGGGTGGAGTGTGTGTTTATGTACGTTCGGACATTTCTTTTAACCTCAGAGAAGATCTCATGAATGATCTGGAAATCGTATGGTTGGACATTGTCACACTTTGTCCCAGTGTGGGTAGGATATGGCACGATTAATGGAAACGAACACAGTCCGTAGGTGCAAAACAAGCGTTTTATTTTTAGAAAGTCCCAGGGAAAAAACAATACATCACAAACTCTATATACACCCTGGACAGATTGGCCCTGTGTCTACTCCTCAACAGTCCTTCACTGACTGCCAAGCAGTGGCAGGTCCCCCTACTTATATAGGCTAGGCCCCGCCCATTGGACCGTACCAAACCTGAATTGAATCCTCAATTTAACCAGTTAATTGTAATGTCCAGAGACATTACAATTCATATCCACACTTTAAAGTGTCACATATTACTCAAAGAATTACCCACATAATCATAATTAATATTAGAGTACCCATCTTCCCACTTTACCAATTTTAAACCAACCCACAGTTGGTATGGTTCAGCATGGGTGGAATGAGCATGCTTGATTGCATGCTCCCTACACTGGAGTCAATGCAATCAAACAAATATCATTCCCTGCAACTTAAACAATACAGAATAATTCAATAACACAGGAATTTACTAAAGTCTGTTATATGTATCATCAGTGGCAGGGTGAACTGCCACAGACATTTGTTTAACCAAAACAAAACCCATATTATTTGGGGCTTGTTACAGACCTTCAGATCAGACAGAGTTTTACAACTCATTGGACACAGTGTTATCCAACGTTGCTGATTCAATGGAGACTCTGGTAATGGGAGATATGAACACAGATGTATCTAAACCTGCCCACCCTTCCTTTAAAGGGTTTGAAAATGTGTGTAACTCCTTTGGTTTTAGGCAATTAATAAAACAACCCACGAGAGTAAGTGAAACAACGAAATCCATCATTGATCTTATTCTAGTCTCAGATGTCTCAAAAGTATCACAGAGTGGCACCATTGTGTATGGCATCAGCGATCACTTTATGACATACTGTACGAGAAGAATAGAGAAGGAAAGATTTCACGCTCACAAGACTGTCCTAGCAAGGACTTTCAAAAATTATACAGCGGAAAAATTCATAGAGCAAATAGGCAAGAAGGACTGGACTCCAGATTTAACATGTGGTAGTGTCAATAAAGCATGGGAAATTTTTGGGAAGATCTTCCACCAAGCTATTGACTCAACCGCGCCACTTAGGCAGGTGAGAATTAAACAGAGGTCCAGCCGTTGGTTCAATAATGACATTTTGGAGTCAATCAGGTCCAGAGAGAAAGCCCACAAGAGCTATTGTAAAACGAACACTGTAGAAGATTTGGCCCTATTTAGAGAGCTGAGGAATAAAACTCAGAGGCTCATTATTAGCACAAAACAGACTCATTATAAAGAACAAATATTAGAGAATAAAAGCAACACACAAAAACTCTGGAAGACTCTAAAAGAACTAGGTGCAGGAGATAAAGTCAAAAGCAATAAATGCAGTAATATAGGCCTTAAAATTAATGAAGAGATGGTATTCGATCAAAAATTGGTTGCAAATAAATTCAATGATTATTTCACAAATGTCGCAGCAGATCTGGTTTCCAAATTGCCATTGGCACCTGGGATTTATGACATAGACAGGGTCAGGGAGTTTTATGGGAAACAAGGAGTGTGTTCCAACTCATTCTCCCTGCAGAAGGTAGAGGTGGAGGTGGTATATGAGATGCTGTCCAAGATCAATTGCACTAAGGCCACAGGCCTGGATGGAATAGCTCCTCTCTTTTTAAGGGATGCTGCAATGCAGATAGCGCCCAGTATCACGCACATCTTCAACCTATCAATTGAACAGGGTGTCTTCCCCCATGACCTAAAAAAGGCCAAAATATGGGTTCAGTGTCAAAAATATTTGAGAGGGTAATTAATGACCAATTAAACGAGTACTTAAATAGGAACAATCTAATGTACAAACTCCAATCAGGCTTTAGAAAGTCATACTCAACTGACACATGTTTATTATTCTTAACAGAACAAATTAGGAAAGAGGTTGATAGTGGGAAGCTATGTGGAATGGTATTACTTGACTTACGGCGAGCATTCGACACGGTGAACCACATTAGACTTCTCAATAAGCTTGAGGCCCTGGGGGCAGACAGGGCAGCATGCAAATGGTTTCAATCCTACCTAACGGACCGCGAACAGAGGGTAAATGGTGTTTTGTCTGATTTAAGCATCATGAAATGTGGTGTTCCTCAGGGAAGCATTCTAGGCCCAGCACTGTTTTTGGTATACGTGAATGATATGACAGACGCCTGTAACTGTGATTTGTTCTTGTATGCCGATGATTCTGCTCTGCTGATGTCCCATAAGGAACAATCCACACTGGAGAGTTCCCTGAGTGAGGAATTGACAAATGTTAATTCCTGGCTTATAGATAACAAGTTATCTTTACACACAGGGAAGTCAGAATCAATTCTGTTTGGCTCTAAAATCAAATTAGGAAAGAGCCCTGTTTTCAAGGTCAAATTAAATTCTGACTACATTGAAGCAAAATCATCGGTGAAATACCTGGGATGTATCTTGGAGGGTAACCTAGATGGCCGAAATATGGCCAGCAAGGTATTGAGTCTCCGGATTGACTAAATTTCTGGCAAGGACAGCAAGGTACTTGGATAGGGAGACAAAACAGGTGGTGGCCAATTCTCTTATTATGTGCCATTTTGATTTTGCATGTACATCTTGGTTCGAGGGCTTAATGAAATCCCTCAAAACAAAGCTACAGTCAGCTCAGAATAGACTGATCAGGGTCATTCTAGGGTTAGAACCCAGATCCCATATAGGTAGGATCCAGTTTAGAGAACTCAACTGGCTCCCAGTAGAATCCAGGGTAACCATGGCCAGATTGACCATGGTTCATAAGATAATATATGGCGAGGTCCCCATATTTTTAAAGACATGTTTTACTCAGAGAAGCGAAGTACACCATTTTTTCACCAGAGCCAGTGTAGCAGATGTGAGCCATCCGGCTTTTAAAAGTAAAGAAGCAGGGAATCATTTACTTACATAGGAGCCACACAGTGGAATGACCTCGAAAACAGTGTCAAACTGATAACCAATCTGAGGACTTTTAAATACAAAACTAAATCATGTCTATTAGAAAAGGTTCCCCTATAGAGGGTCTTTAGACTAGGAAAGATAAGGTAGCACTTGTTTGTGTACTGTGTATGTTACATGTGTTCTTGTATTGTTTGTATGTATGTACTGTGAATGTTACTTGAGTTTTGTATTGTTGTGTATTGTGTACTGGGTCTGTACTGTGTATGTCACTTGTGTCTATGTAGTGTTTCGGTAGTTACATGTGTTCTGTATTGTAATGTATTTTTAACGTATTGATTGTTAATTGTAAGAGGACCTCAACGGAAATAAGTCTCAGGACTTTCTTGTGTTATCCTCGAACTTTTGGCTTTTCAAAATAAATCAAATGTAAAAGTACAGTGCTTGGCAGGTACGTCCAGCGTTGCGAGGCGTTGTGAGCTTGTAGATCAGCTTTTTTTTCACAATGTTTGCCTCTTTCTTATATTATTTGACAATTTGACCAATGTTTGACCAGTTTTTATAGTATAGTTACTTTATAGTTTGTTGATTACTGTTGATGCAGTAATGGTCCTTTTTCATTCCATTTCATTTATTTTATTTTATTTATTTCAGGTCTTAAAAGTCCTTAAATTGTCACTTCACTGTCATCTGGGGACCCCCTCAAAATCATGTGGCGACCCCCCTGGGCGTCCCGACCCACAAGTTGAGAACCACTGGCCTAGATCAGTGGTTCTCAGACCCCAAATTGATGTATTAGGGGCCGTATCCACAGAAAATGGCTTTTGAGCTGAGGGGAGGGGGGCATAGATATATATAAAGGCTAGATGGCTCAAGGGGGCGTCGCGAGCGTAGCTCAACCGCGGCCATCTTGCAACAGTCATTCATAACATTATGTCTATGGTGCATATACTTTGAAATAACCATAGCGTGCTCAATTTTCATCCGATTTTCAAACGGTTTAGTGTGTTGTAAACACCAAAGATGTAGCTATGATACTGCATACTTATAATTATAATCATATATATATATATTTTTATAATATTAAGTATGCGGTATTATAACTACATCTTTGGTGTTTACAACACACCAAACTGTTTGAAAATCGGATGAAAATTGAGCACGCTATGATTATTTCAAAGTACATGCACCATAGACATAATGTTATGAATGACCGTCCCAAGATGGCCGCCATGTGGCAACGTCGTACTCCATTGGCCAGCAGCGCAGGTGAGTCATCTAGCCTTTATATATATCTATGGAGGGGGTTCTTAACTGTTGCTGTACTTACTGCGATGATTTAAGTACGGAATCGTAAGAGTTTTTCACCTAGCGCAGCTCTTCTGTTCTTGACTGACAGCTACATTGTCGACCCGGGTCAGATGGGGTCCGCTAATGACGGGGGGTGTTTGTTTTAAACTGCCTGGGGGGGGCGGGCAGGGTGGAGTTCTGTAGTGATAACTCACCTAATGTCAACTACGGTTGTCAGTTAAATCCCAGTGGAGTGTCCCACCGCGTTAAGATTATGGCATTGAGGGGGATTATATGTTTTATATATGTTTATGTATGTATATGTTTTATGTTTTATAATGTTTTATAATCACAATAAAAATGTAAATAAAACTTATAAAAGTATGTTAAACACAATAACCCCGGTGTCCCTTCGTTGAGAAAATCCATATCTAGAAGCTCACACGATGCAATGCGGTCATGTGAGGTTGTAGATCGCCTATTTCCACTGTTTGTCGTACAATGAAGTATATAGGGCTCAACCACTTAAACCCTCTTTGTAAACTGAACCTGAGTTGACTGTACTTGGGACGGAAAATAGCCATTCTACAAGCTCACAACACATTGCAACATTGCTATTTTTGGCTTATGTTCCCATCATAATATGGATGCTGGGTTTCAAGTGGTGTAAGTGGCTAAGAAGATGAAAACCATGATTACTTTTTTCCTCATTTGTGACCAGGCGTTAAGAGAACCACCACACCGGGTCCTTCGTGCTGTACCAGAGTCTGAGCAGAACGTTCGAGGTCCACGCTCGCCAGTGGGACTGCGGCAGCCGGCACCACGCCGTGGCGTGCAACTGCGGCGTGGCGGTGCGCGAGGGCGCCGAGGTGGCCGTGTTGGACATGTGCAACGGCCAGCTGCAGGAGACCCGGCCCCAGCTCACCCTGAAGAGCCCGGGGGACGCCGGGAGCGGACGCGTCCGCATCCTCGAGACCCATCAGGGGAAGAAAGTCACTGTAGGAATCACGTTCATTTTTGATGCAATAGACCAGTTGGTTCTCAAACGTTTCAGGCCACGACAAACCAAACATAATCATATTTGAACTGGAACTTTTTTCCTCTTTCGGATTTTACAATTTGGCCAATGTTGTTATGTTATGTTTGTTAAGCAAATCATGTGGGGACCCCTCCCCCCAAAAAAAAACTTTTGGGGACCGCCCTGGGGGTCCTGGCCCACAGTTTGAGAACCACTGCAATAGACCACTGGTGTTCAACATCGGGTCCGGGGACCACCAGTGGCCCAAGTGGACCCTTACGTGTCTGTAACTCTGAGTGTTAAAAATGAACCAGATGGAACGAAAATAGATCCTTAGTTAATAAGCACTGAGGATGTCCTAGTATAGGTATACAGTGGTTCAGTGATTCTCAACAAATTATAATTTCAAGGACCCCCAATTTGATATGTTTTAGGCTATGGACCAATTAAACGTTTAAATTGGATTACATTTACTGTTAACTTCTTGTGATTAATAATGAACCCTGACATTAGATACTACTGTTTTAATTGATGTAAACTCTATACTGTACAGTATGTACAGTATTTGGTATGTTTTTTGCATGAAGAGAAGAGTATGTTAATGAGCTACTGGGTGTGCCTCTCCTCTCGCTAGTTGATCTTTCCCTCCGGGGCCTTCGTGAGGGCCGACGTCAGTGATTGGGGGATGAGCCTGTCCGTCAGAGCGCCCAGCAGGGACTACGGCAACACGCGAGGCCTGTGCGGGACCTTCGACCGAAACGTCAACAACGACTTCCAGGGATCGGACGGAGGCTCCTACAGCACCGACGACCTGGATGGATTCATCGAGAGCTGGAGGTCAGTCAGTCACGTGGGATTTCAAATGGGTTACAAAGCTTGAGGAAATGTCCTTCTTTTTGTTTGAGCAAACATCATTTACAATGGGTTGTAAAAGGCTTGAGGAAACACCCTTTGCAATGGTTTACATTGCAGGAGGAAACGCCCTTTTCAATGGGTTAGAAATTTCCTTTTGTTTTTGCTTGAGGAAACGTCATTGTCAATGAGATATAACACTTTGTGAAACGTCTTCAATGGGATACAATGCTTTGAAATGTATTTTCTTTTGGTTGGTCCATCCATCCATCGGTCAATTTGAGAACAGGATAACATCTCATAGTCTATTAGGCAGATAGCAGAATGAACCCTACCATGGCCTTTCCTCTAATGCATGAAGTATGTCTATATGCCTGAATGTTTTCTTTGTAATAAAGGTGAGTATTTTCTACAGTAATATAATTTTACCCTAAACTTAATGTACACATGTTACTGGAGAATGCCACTTCTCAAGCCTCCGGGAGGGTTTTTAGGCATTCTCCCCCACATTCTTCTTAATCCATGTGTATCTTTTTAACCCATTAAGACCTGAGGCGATTCTTAAAAATGTTTTCTAAATCCTAACAAGATTTTTCAAAAATAGCAGATCTACAAGCTCATAGCGCGGCACTCGGTGCCGCGCTATGAGCTTGTATATCTGCTATTTTTGAATAGCCAAAGAAATCTAAAGTGACACAGATGCGTTCCAGGTCTTAATGGGTTAACAAAATGTTACTCTTTTTATTTTCACTAGTGAGAGCAGGCTCTTAAGCAGGGGTCTTCAACAGGGGGTCCGGGACCCATAGGGGGTCCTCAGAGTTACTACAGGCGGGCTGCCAAATCTTTTTGTGATAAGATTTTTTTTTTACATTAACCACTTGAACCCTAGCATCCCTTTTCTGAGGAGAACTTTATCCAAAAATAGCAGATCTACAAGCTCACAGCGTTGTGAGCTTGTAGATCGGCTATTTTAAATGACACAGATGCGTTCCCGGTCTTAATGGGTTAAACACATCTTAATATTGGTCAAGGAAAGGAAGTTCTATCCAAACCTACCTGTCCCTGAAAAGGCTTTGTCAAGCGTCTATATGAACACAATTGGGCCCGTGTTCGGGGGGAGGGAAGCCGGGCAGGGAGGGTGATATTTGTCACTGCAGGCACCTGTCAGCAGGGAGTGTTGGGCGGGAGGAGTAGGACGAAGGCTCTACGTCCTCCCGGTGGGGGTTCCTCCTGGGGGCAGGTGAGTCAGTAGAAATGTGTGTGGGGAGGAATTAATTGGCATCACGACTAAATTGGGGAGAAAAATGGGTACAAAAAACACCAAAAAACACACTTAAACAACAAACAACTGGAAGATCTTTTCTAACTGACTGGCCATTCCTCCAGACCACATTAACAATGAGCATAACATCTGACACTGGACTGTCATGGTTTTACCTTTGTCTGTCAGACGTCTATAAAACCTTAAAGATATATTTGTGTGTGTGTGTGCGTGTGCGTGCGTGTGCGTGTGTGTGTGTGTGTGTGTGTGTGTGTGTGTGTGTGTGTCTGCGTGTGTGTCTGCGTGTGTGTGGGTGGTCCGCAGTACATGAACGGTGAGTGGTCTCCAGGTGAGAAGCAGAGGACCAGAGCCACGTTCCTCAGCTCCAAGGTTCTGGACTGTGCCGTTCCATCCCTGAGCAACATGGCCGCCCACACAGAGGACTTCATGATGGATGACAAGCCCTACGCACGCTGGGAGTTCCAGGTAACGCTAAGAGTAGAACAGTACCATTTTGAGGAACTTTTATGATACTTGAATATTTCCAATTTCACAATTTCTTAAAAGCTTTTTTTTATGTATGGAGTTTTTTTATATATATTTTATTTCTGAAATTATTTAGGAAAATGTTATTATTATTATTATCATTATCATTATCATTATTATTATTATTATTATTATTATTATTATTATTATTATAATTATTTATTTGTTTCAGATTTATGAAGAAAATGATCTTTTTAATTTTTTTTAATCTTTTGAAATAATAATTTTAAAAGGAAACTTATAACAATAAAATACTTGTGACCTATAAAAATGGGTTCATGACCCAAAAATGGGTCAGGATCAAAAAATGGGTCCCGACCCATTGTTTTGGATACACTGGTGTAGCCTACTGCACTGCTAAAGCAGGGGTCTTCAATGTTTTTCAGGCCAAGGACCCCTTAGCTGAGAGAGAGATGAAGCAGGGACTACAAAGTGTATACAAATGTGTTGCAGATTAGATCTGCTATTTTTGCCTAATGTTCCACTCAGAACAGGGGTGCTACGGTTCAAGTCGTTAATTTAAAAAACATTATCCTATCACACAAAGATTTGGCAGCCTCCCTGTAGTGCCTGGGGACCCCTTGGGGGTCCCGGACCCCTTGGTGAAGACGCCTGGGTTAAAAATCAACCAGCTTCCCTTATTTCCTGGCAACTAAAGTTTCCTCCGGAACAACAGCCTGCTTTTCTCAGAGGCTTTTTCTCAGTGTGTCTAAAAATACCAGACTGCCCTTAGTCTTGGACCTGGCTAAGATATGTATGCACTTCATTTAGGAGAGAATATCTCAACTGTTCTTGGCTAATATGACCCCAGGGAACAACTTAGGAACTGTCACTAATTCTCTATCCGGGACGAAATACCCGAAAATGACCACGCCCTTTTTAAAATGACCATAACCGGTGCACTACTTCCAACATGGCTCTATCTGCTAAACCGTTGGAGCTACAGATTTACTGAGGTGCTCAAAATGTTCAGAATACTTATGTTTAGGGAAACAAGTGTAAAATTTCTAATTTGATATTTGACAGAACATCTAATAGAAACCACTAGAAATGTATTACAGTCCAGGGCCATAGGGATATTTTTGCACAAATTCAATCTAAGAGCACCACATTTGTCCCAGATGTAACCCAGGGCATGCTCTAATGATTTAGCAAGGGCGCCCGAGCCAGCGACCTTCAGGGTCATCATAGTGGCCAAATCCAATATGACCTGACAACATTTTTGGCTATAAAGTTTGAACCACATTTTGAGCTATGAATGCAAACTTGGTGTCTAAATCATATTTTTTGACAATTAGAAACATGTTTGAATGCTTTATGATTTAATCCATCTAGAGGACACTAATTTGATTATCACAAATATGGCCACTATGTTATGAAACAACCAATCTATCTTACAATGTAATTGTATTGAAACAAGAATGATTTAACAGTAGAACTAATTCCTATGATGATAGGCCTACAGCTACAGCTAATACAGTATGTTCAACAATGCTCAGCATAAAATGTAATACTATATAGTATTACTATTCTATACACCATTGACTAGTATGATATCATACAGTACTATAGTCAAAGGTGTATAGAATTGTTTACAATATGTTTATATCACATTATGGTCTTGGTGTTACAACAGCTTTACTGGCAAGATAGGTCCAATAAGGTTCACACTAGTCATGGAGTCCCAGTACCAGCCCAATTTGAAATCTGGGATACTTTGTTGGACGGAGGTTGTCTGATTCCAATAGGAGCTGGTGTGTAGCAGTTTTTACATGCTGAATCAGTGCAGCTTGGGTGGGAGGAATGTTCTTGAGGGACTGAGAAAAGCCACTGTCAGGATTCATCTACTCTGCTGTGGCCACCACGGCTCTTGCCGTACAGTATATGATGATGACCATATACTCCAATCTTTGGACATGGAAAGTCGATCTTTTCAGGCTCCAAAGTAAGGGTGACCAGAGTTTCTTTGAGATACCTGCACTCCTTTTCCCATTGTCAGGGAAGGCTGATGTTGGTCAAATGGTACCAGGTCCCTTGAGAACCTTCCTCCCACCCAACCTGCACTGATTCAGCATGTCAGAACCTGGGAACCGTACTGGACCTATCTTGCAGATGCCAGTAAAGCTTGCGCCATCCTCCATTTCTTTCTTTGAAATATGCAAAATGGAGGTCCAGCCACACCCAGTCATAAAGATAAGCATTCCAACTTGTTTCTAATTGCCAAAAAAATTGATTTAGACACCAAGTTTGCTAATTTATAACTCATCTGGTTCAAAAGCTTTAGCCAAAACCTTTTTCTGGTGGTGGCCATATTAGATTTGGCCACAATGATTACCCAGAGCGTTAATGGCTCAGGTACCCTTGCTAAATCATTAGAGCATGCCCTGGGTTACATCAATTTAGGTGCTTCTAGACTGATTCACACAAAATTATTCCTGTAGCCCTGGACTGTAATATGTTGGCAGTTTCTTTTGCGTTTTTTAGCTGTTCTGTCATAAAATATCAAATTAGAAATATTACACTTTACTATAAGTATGTATACTTTTTCACCTCCTATTGACTACAAGGACATGACATTTACTGAATCTACTCCCAAAGTGGGTTTGATTTGATCAAATCTTACCAGTAAGAGGTGCAGATTAGCAGGCAGGCAGGCAGGCAGGCTCAGTTATTTCTTGTCATGTCATATATATTCAAAGATTTGCAAAAATGTTCACAATTTTCCAAAAATAGCAGATCTACAAGCTCATAGCGCGGCACTCAGTGCCGCGCTATGAGCTTGTAGATCTGCTATTTTTGAATAGCCAAAGTATAAAAGGTAAAAGTTATTGTGATGCTATATTAACACATTTTGCCGGGAACCCCCCCATGGACCCCTGGGGGTCCCCGGACCCCACTTTGAGAACCAATGCATTACAGAACAGCAGGCAAGCCACAAATGGGCAAGGCACTAGTAATGGTAACACTGAAGGAGGGGGAAGCTCTGGAGGGAGACATCAGTCTCTCTGCTGTGATGAGATCTACAATAAAATATGACGTTTGATTCCTGACATTGCAGTTCCTGCATCTTCCTGATCTGTTTAACTTACTTAAAGTAACATCAAAAGCTGCCATTAAACCCCCCGGACCGGCAAATAGAATCTGGTTGGGGAAGTGAATAACCACCCCTCACCCCTCTCTCAGCACCGCAAGTGCCCTTGAGCAAAGCAATGAACCGCCAACTACTCCAGTGGAGCTGCTCAGTGACCAACAGTATAGAACTGTGGTTGTACTGTTCAGCTCCCAGGTGTGATAAGTGTGTTCATCCTAACATAACTGGTGTTATGTTAAGATGTACAGTACAGGAAAACAGTATTACTAGTAATAGTGACAAAGACAAAACAATTCAGAGGTCTTTATTCCACTCAGGTGGAGGAGGAATCCTAAAGGTCAGAGTTCACATGCTTGTAACTTGAAAAATCACAGGACCTGAAACCCAGCAAAGGCTATAAAAAGCTGGGTGGTCGCTTTCCCTCAACAACGAGCTATACAGGCCCAAACCTACCCCAGTAGAGCACACTTCCACTCTAACACAGGAGGAGCCGGGGATCGAACCGGGAACCTTTCTGACTCCCAAGGGGCCACTCTACCTCCTGAGCCACATGCCGCCCCAAGATGTGTTGTATGATGAATAGTGAACATGGCCGATCTACATGCTCTTAACGCGTCACATTTCAGAAAATCTTTGAAATTTTTTTAAATGTCTGCCAAGAATAGGTATGTCAGGTTCAGGTAGAGCGCAGTTCAGACACTTCCCATTACAACCAACATGGACATAGACTCACATCCCACCAGAACCTCTCAGCTTTCCTACTGTCTGTATCAATGCATGAAAACATGCCAAGATGAGTCGACTGATCGCTGTGTTTTTAGGTTAAGAAAGAAAGAAGAAAACAAAAACTTGATCTTACCAACAACGTTGGCCATGAGTTCTTCTATGTTGTTCTCAGCCCAGGCCCACGGCCGAGAGCCCTGAACATGACCATGAACACCCCTGGAAATTATATGACAACAAGCATGAACACCCCTGGAAATAATATTATGACAACAATATGACCATGAACACCCCTGGAAAAAATATGACAACAATATGACCATGAACACCCCTGGAAATAATATTATGAAAACAATATGACCATGAACACCCCTGGAAATAATATGACAACAATATGATTGTCAATATTGTGATATATAACATCCAATGTGACGATAATATTATTTGTCTACAAGCTCACAGCATGTGACGTGTTGTGAGCTTGTAGATATAATATTTGTGTATTATCCTATCCCTATCAGCACCCTAGCCCTATCAGCACCCTAATATGATATAAATATTAGAATATAATAATTATATACATACGTTTTACCCCATTTCTCCAGCTCTTCGTCCAGGTATCTCTTGGCCTTTTTGGGCTGAAGTCCCAGCGCGTTTCCCACAAAATAGATGCATTCTTTAGTGCCGTCGACAAGTGAGAGATCTGCTGTACAGACAAGAGACAGTACAGGGGTTTGTAAACTATGTTTTAAGGAATGGCAACTTATACAGCATTTATCCAACAGGTTCTTTGTGAACATGTATTTACGTATAGGTCCCTAAATATATTTTCACAACTGGTGTTTTGAGAATTCCTTTACTGTCTACGTACTGTAGGTATAGAGATAGCAGTCAAACTCTGATCTGAACAGACATTATTGTACATTCTCTAGATGTAATTACTTGTATGTGTAGATAATGGTGAAGTTTAGCTATCTTCCTACATGCCTCTAGTTTATATTTTTGCATAAGCTAATAACAATGCCTATAGCCTGCTATATGGTATTGTGCATAATGACAATTGTGTAAACAAACCTACTCCCATGCAAAACCCTGATTTCTGTATAGTTTATCATTTATTATGAATTGAACTATATTTCTGGAAACCAATGGTCACTACCAAACTTTTCAATTAGAGCCTATTTGTTGAGACACACATCTGGGTTTTTGACCAATAAGCCTCTTTGTTTGACCCGACGCCGGGACAGCTGACGCTTCTCCGGGTCAAACGAAGTTGATTCCCTTCCTCTATTCGCTCATACTGCAGTGGACCCTTACAGGTCTGAGAGTGTACCAAATGGAACCAAATGGACCCTCACGGGTCCATTGGTTCCATTTGTACACTTTCAGAGTTAAGGAGGTCCTTGAAATGAAAAGGTTTGAGAACCACTGACCTACTGTAGCCTATAGTATGATTAATGTGTAATGTTAACTCACACGGAGGCAGGTCTGTGACTTTAGGCAGCAGGAATTCTTCCCTCAGGTGTCTCAGCTCGTCGTGTTGGTCCAGATAGTGGGCCACCTCCACCGAGGTGGTCCTGCAGCCCACCCGGGACGCCACCAGCTCCAATGTCTCTCTGGGAGACCCAGCAGAACCCAGCACAGAACTCATCTGGACCTTGAACTGAACTGGCACACTGCAATGAGTTATAATGTCCTACTATTTGGAAAGAAAGCCTCAATTCCGTCCTGAAATATAGACTAAGCAAGTGGTAATGTTATGTTTTAAAATGGTACAAACTTAAGGTATAATGCAGTTTTGTCAATGAACGGACTGAACCAATTGCCTCACAGGGAGGTAATGCCCTTTAACCCTGAGTGATCTATGTAAATATTATTTAGCTAATCATTAGAGAGAGAGACACACACACACACACACACACACACAAGCATGCACGCACGCACGCACATGCGCACGCACACACCACTCACACGCACATACGTGTGTGACTCCTCAGTGTTAATTGCGTCATTATGTAATGATAGATGTAATTAAGTTAATGTCATGTATTTGATGTTTTGGGGTCTTATGTTAGGGGTTCACAAACCTTTCCATGTTAAGGAATAGCAATATATAACAAAGCAAAAAAAGAAAAGAAAGGCAAACATAGATTGCAGGTCCTTATTTTTGCTTTTTTTGAAGATTCTTGAAAAAAGAAATGGTCCCCTGTCGCCCCCTGGTGACTCCAGCCTCACTTTGTAAACCAGTATTTTAGGATATTTTGTAAATTGTCCCCATCGGGGAAACCTCATAATGTCCAAATGTTACTTTTCAGCATTCAAATTCAAAAATAGCAAAAGTAACAAATCTACAAGCTCAAAACGTGTCGCTTCGCGCCGCGTTTAGAGCTTGTAGATCTGCTACTTTTGCTACTTTTGTGTAACACTGTAGTATGATGAAAAAACACAAAAGGTTAAAGTATGGAGATTAGAGGTTTCAAAATGAAATGTGTCATTTAGTCAAACATGACTCAGTTTAGGGACAGTGTGAACTGTTTAGTAAAAGACACTTCTGTGTGGAGTAATGTGCTCAAACAATACAGGAAAAAACTGTTCTAATAAAAAGCAGATTGAAACTCACAGTGGAGTCTTTTTATATTCACTTTTTCTAATAGTTATTGTTTTCTATTGTGTTTCCTCTTGGCTTTCCAACGTGTTCCTGATAACATATTTATTATAGTGGTATTGTGTAAGTTAATGTATAATTAATTAAACAGTTTGTGCAAAGTGCTACATACATGTATTTATAATTATTATAATCCCTGCTAGTAGTGGAGCTCTGAGAATGTCTGTTGTTTGGTGTAGAGGGGAAAAAAAGCAGACCAAGTACAGAGTGTAAGGTCAAGTTTACTAAGTATTAGAGGGGTCTAAATGTCTGAACATACACATTAACATGAATCCAACATACACTGATGATAGTGCTGTCAAACCAGTCTATGAAGCTATCTAGGAAATCTATGCAAAAGCCTAATCTGCAACACAATGTTATATAATATGTGGTGGGGGTCTCTGCTTCATCTCTGTCTCAGCTAAGGGGTCCTTTGGGCTGAAGAACTATGAAGACCCCTGATATAATGCATTATAAACATTATGTGTAATACATTAGGCTACAGTGTTTTGTTTTGCAAGGAGCTAACGGGGGTGAACACTTTTATGACTTGAGAACTACTTTTAAAACTATCAGCTTCAACAAGATCTACCAACCAAAAGATCATTACACCACTGCTGAAAGTACCGAGGAGGCTGTTAAATCTCCACATTTACTTTCTTTGGAACAGTAACGCTGATGTTATATATAATGCAAACACACTTGGAATGGGGCATGACAAAATAAATAATAATTAAAAAAAAAGTCTTTCTCATTCTTTTCTTCTTAGAAAATAGCTATTTTTGCTACTTTTGTGAGACACTGTTGCACTATGAAGTAAAGCATTAATTCACAATAAAATATAAAGACTTTAAATAGGGAGATAAGAGGTTTCTGCCCGACAGCCATGATATACATGAGGTGCATGGTTAGAAGATGATTGATGCTTCACAACAGACACTCAACAATGCAAGTTGTCATTGACATCAAACATGATTGAGGCCTACTGGTCTACAGTACTACAGCACACTCTACTGGTGGTCTACAGTACTACAGCAGGCTGCCATCAGTATCAGCTAGTTGTTTTTCTTTCTCATAAGCTCTTGTTTACATCTCTCTCTGAACGTCATGGAGTCACTCAGTCATCCTTGTCTCACCCATAGGTGTCCTTAGCGATGTTTCACCTGTTTGAAACAAGCCCTGCCCTCAGGGCCTCTGGTCTCACCTGCAGTCAGTGGTTACTCTATGAATTGAGTACAAGGTTTTTTGAGGTTTTGTGGGGTTTAAAAAAAAAGAAAATGTTACTTAAGTTAAAGTAGCAATACCACAATGTAGAAATACTTAATTAGGTATTGTTAACAAAATATACTTATAGTACCAATCTATATTGTGAGCTTGCATATCAGCATTTTTTAAATAGCAAAAGTATAAAATAGGGCTTGGTTGGTTTATTCAATGATTGGCTTATTGAAATGACTAATGTTTAGCTTAGTTTTAGTCATTGTACATCTTCTCTAGGAATGCCTGGAATTATAGGAGCTGAAACTAAACGTTTGCTTTGAACGAGTATCTTTCTCTTCTTGGACGGTGGCTGAGGCATTGCTGCGTGCAGATAGGATACTGGCAGCAGCGGCTACTGAAGCCAAAATGCTGTGTTGCTTACTGTGTTGTTGTTCTTTGTACCATATATAGACATAGGAATGTATGTCTGTATAACATTCTTTTCCCTGGTGTGAGGTGATCTGCCTGAGAGTGATGTGTGACAGGTGTGTGAGCTGAGGGAGTGGTAGAGGAGTGAGTGAGTGAATGAGTGAATGATTGAGAAACTAGGCGGTGACCAGGATGTGATTGGTCCCAGGCTGGTGTGGGAGGAGGATAAAACGCCAGCTCTTCTCAGCACCAAGTGTCCTCCCTCTTCACTCCCAGGACTGCCACCAACCAACACCACACATTATATGTTCTCTGTATTACATCCCTGAAAGTATGATATGATTGAAACAGCCGGGTTTTGGTAAGGGGGGGGGGTCATTCTTTTGGGTTCTCTTTTTGCTTGTGTTTGGAGGAGTAGGAGTTAGGCTAATGATTGTATTTTGGTTTGTTACGTTGGGTAGTTTTAGTTAGGGTTGTATTGTTTAGTTATTATTTTATATTTCATAACAATTAACCCACCCTGAAGAAATACAATAAAAAACCCATTGTATGGCTGAAGCCTTACTTGCTGGTGGTTCCTTGGGAGGTTTCAAAAGGGGTTCCCACGTCATCATGTTGCACCTCAGTTCCCCTAGACTGGGGCCGTAACGGTATGCGAGGAGTGAGGATGCATTTCCACACTCACTATTATGCAAAGTAGCCATTTGGTACTTGGCTCATGAATCGAGGGGGGGGCGTGTTCTAGCGTGCATGTGCATGGACAGCTGTACTGTACCTGTGTGTGAAAAATAATACTGTGTGGTGTCGTGTGAAGGGACCAGTGCATCCCTGGTTATAGCTATAATGTCCAAATAGAAAATATATCTATCCCCACCTGAGGCATGCTTATAGGATACTTGTATCCACATTGAGAGTGAAGTATTAAAATCAGCTGATTGCTGCTTAAAGGACGACTTCACCCATTTTCAATCTATCTTCATATAATTGGTCCTCACTAATGCTCATGATAAAATGGTAAAAAAAAAATCTACTGTCTGTGTCTCACACGAGGGCTGTGGACCGTTCAGAATCCCATCTACCAGTGACATCATCGATGGGGAATCCAAGCTAATAGAAACTGCTGGCTTTCTATTCCTGGAAAGTTGCAATGCAATAGTAGAAGCCATTGTTCTCGCGTTAATAAAAAAAAAGGTACCATTTTATCATGAGTTTATTAGTGAGGACCAATTATATGAAGATAGATTGAAAATGGGTGAAGTCGTCCTTTAAGCAGCAGAGCGACTCCTGTTGCTGTGCACAAACTGCTGTCAGTGCAATCTAAGCTTGCACATTCCAAGAGCGCTTTGAAGGAGCCATGCTTCGTCTTGTGGTTCTGTATAACATTATATTCCTTGCAAGCGGGCAGCCAATACTTTATTGCAGGACAACACAACAGCTTTTCATTGACGCACAGGTAAGATGAACGCATAATTCCTCTTTAAATATTCTGTTTTCACTGTCAACTTTCCTCTGTAGGTTTTTGGATAGTGTCATTTTGCAGATGAAATGTTAACGAACTCTGCAAAGACTGCACACATTAAGCACCTCCCCAGCTGCAAGCCATCAGTCAGGTTACCTGCTTTAGTTATGGAAGCCAGAGCTGCGTGCCCACCCATCTGACCACTTAACACATTCAAGCCGGGGACGCATCTGTGTCATTTGAGATTTCTTTGGAATCGTGAAAATGTGTGCAAATATTTGAATATATATATATTTAAAGGGAACATTTTTGACTCAAATCTTTGCTTTTGGGGGTCCTATTACAAAATATTTTTGAGATGGGGGTCCGTGGCCAAATAGCCTACATATAAGTCCTTGACTTGAAAAAGTTTGAGAACCACTGAAGCCACTTGTAGAACCCCCAGAAGCAAAGATTTGAGTTAAAAATGTTCGCTTAAAAAAATTATATTCAAAAGATTTGCACAAACTTTAATGATTTTTTCAAAAATAGCAGATATATAAGCTCGTATAGCGCGGCACCGAGTGCTAAGTGTTTTGAGCTTGTATATCTGCTATTTTTGAATAGCCAAAGAAATCTAAAATGACAGATGCGTTCCCGGATTGAATGGGCTGCCGTGTTAAGTGGTCAGACGTAGGCCGTGTGCATCTTCAGAACATGTTATGATCATTTAATCCATTGTGTTCCGCCTTGGATCAATGGAACTAATGTAGTAAACTTTTAAGTTAGTCTATCAGTATCATAATGAAAACTCACTTTTCAAGGTTTTAAAGAAAAAAATACCATGAAATATTTTTTTACATCATTCATTTTAAATATTAAGTGTTAAATTATCATTAAAATGTGATTAGTCTCGCCATCCAGACTGTTTCCTCCCACACTTTTCAAATGCTTCTTCATACAGTCTGGAGCAACGGAAGCTCTGAAAATGATCCGGGATACAGCAGATGACACCACCTCCCCGCTTCTATTTCATCTTTACAGTCGTGCACATTTCTCCTAACATAAATCAAAATGATAGAAGCCTATATAGCTTGCTGCTTCGTAGAAATGGAAATATTTTAAAATGTAATTTTCGTGAACGAAAATGACGATATCCGTTCTTGGCTTTGGGGATGTGTACTTCCAGACTCTATAAAGCAGACAGATTGTGGAATAGTTGTCTGGCTACGTGAGACTACTGACTGATCAACACAATGATTGATCACATATTATGAACATTGAACCAATACACTCAGTAAGTCACATATTAATACAAACATCATTTTACCACCATGTGTCTCCCTACTTAGTCCATGAGCCAGAGCCCCAAAATTTAGCAATGATTATCGAAAGAGTGGGCAAAACCATACCTATATTAAATTGTTCATAGGGTCTATAGAGCGTCGCAGTTCCCGCCCACTTCCTGTTTTTTTTGGTGCCGGAAGAAAAAACTCAATGCATTTTTCCATTGACATTTCCAAAAATATTTATATCTATTAATTTAAGCCTCGAATCAAGCCATCATGACATGACATGAATCATGACCATAAACGTTTGATTCTGTGATTTTTTTTTGTTGAAAACGGCAAAACAAAGGGTATTTATTAAATATAGTATATCATATAATTAAATATAAAATAAAAAAAAATCACAGAAAAAAACGTTTTATGGTCATGATTCATGTCATCTCGTGATGGCTTGATTCGAGGCTTAAATTAATAGATATAAATATTTTTGGAAATGTCAATGGAAAAATGCATTGAGTTTTTTCTTCCGGCACCAAAAAAAACAGGAAGTGGGCGGGAACTGCGACGCTCTATACGAGTAAATACATATATGATAACCTCTCCACAGGAGCAGCTTTTTCATGGTTATCACACATTTTGTTATTTTCCCCATACGTACATGACAGGTAAAAAAATGACAAAATCTAAAAAATAGTTATCATAATGAAACTTCCCCAGTTGATTACTTACATGAAGACAATGATTTATCGTATTACAAGTTTTCTGAAATTGTATATTTCAATATGCAAATTAGGCATTAGGAAAATATGCCTGAATTTGCATAACTTTCCAGAATCAACATTGGAACATTGGACAAAGCGTCAACATTCTTATTTCATTTTGTTAAGATGTTGGAGTCAAACGTTTTTAACGAGGGAATATTCAATATCTGGCTCAATTTTGGGGCTCTGGCTCATGTACTAAATGCCTAATTTCCATATTTAAATATACAATTTCAGAAAACGTGTAATACGATAAATCGTTGTCTTCATGTAAGTAATCAACTGGGGAAGTTTCATTATGATAACTATTTTTTAAATGTTGTCATTTTTTCACCTGTCATGTACATATGGGGAAAATAACAAAATGTGTGATAACCATGAAAAAGCTGCTCCTGTGGAAAGGTTATCATATATTTATTTACTCGTATTGACCCTATGAACAATTTAATATAGGTATGGTTTTGCCCACTCTTTCGATAATGAAATCTTGTCTGGCTCATGGACTAACTGACTGTTTATTCTATTCTCTGAGAATAGATTTGTTTCTATTCCTACTGATTCATGTACAGTGACACTGAAAGGCAGAGACTGTGATCTAACTCAGATTAGCAACAGTGTGTTTTTATATTCCTGTAATTATTAACCGCAGACCATGCAGCCTTCATTTTATTGCACAAGAATGTTAACATAGTCCTAAGCTATAGGTGTCAACAACGTAATTATTTTGTCAACTAGAAAATAAGAACCCTTTAGACGTTTGGCCTCTACCTGAATGGACTACCTCTGAAACTGGTTATTTTAACCCTTTAAGACCAGGAACGCATTTGTGTGTCATTTTTAGATTTGAGCTATAACCATTATCTTATACTTTGGGCTATGCAAAAATAGCAGATATACAAGCTCATAGCGCGGCACCGAGTGCCGCGCTATGAGCTTGTAGATCTGCTATTTTTGGGGGAAATCGTGAAAATGTGTGCAAAAGATTTGAGTTTTTAAAAAATCGCTTTAAAAAAATATATATTCAAAGATTTGCACAAATTGTCCATGATTTTTCTAAAATAGCAGATCTACAAGCTCGTAGCGTGGCACAGAGTGCACAGAGTGCCACGCTATGAGCTTGTAGATCTGCTATTTTTGAATAGCCACATAAATCTAAAAATGACATGCGTTCCCGGTCTTAAAGAGTTAAATATTCAATGACTCTTTTTTTTTAATTATATTAAATTATTGTATTGCTTCTACTACTGGACCTAATGTTATACTTTTATCAGAATTGTGGTTAAAACATGGAGATGGTGGCAACATGTCAGAAATGATGCCCTTCCTGTTTATGTTTTAGTCAGTCCAGTTTAAGAGGTTGTGTTTTGTTTTTTTTAACAGTGGTGGAAAGTAACATTTACTACAGTGCTGTACTTATGTACTTTATTTTTTTCCAAGCACATGTCTTCCACCCCGCTACACCCCGCTACCCCGCTTGAACTGTGTATACTTTGTCCACCACTGTTTTTTAATAAGCATTTTAAATGCTTAGTCATTACTATGAGTGACATTGTGTTTAGAGCTATTTCTTCACAACAAAATCACTTAATTGTACAGAACACTGTGGTTAGGCTTTTTAAACTAAAGCCAGTATGAAGAGAACATGAAGGGAGGGAGGGGGTGTCTGTGTTTGGTGGTGTGTTAGCTTTATTGAGATAGTTTTTAATCCCTATTTTTAATTCTCAGTAGAATTATATTAGAAATGTGAATTCCGTGACCGGGGTGGTTTATCAGGCTAGCATAATGTGTCTTCCATCATGTTCACAACACTTTATAATTCAAACTTTATTCCACAACTGATATATTTGATAATGTTGTAGATGTAGTGTTGAATCGCGACACCTTGTGAGCTTAGATCAGCTATGTCTGCTATTTTTGGATTAAAAAAATATATAATGATGTTTCAATATGGAAACGGTTATGATGATTATGCCAAATAATTGTGATTAGGTGATGATCTAATAATTGTGACAAGCCTAGGTGGGAGATGTCTTTCTGAAAAAGTCCAGAGTACAAGAACTTACAAGGAATTGTCCTGGCAATCAGAAACTAGATCCTCTTTAAAGAGTATTAAGTGTCATGATGGTGGACTACCAGCTTATGGATTCTGATTATGAAACTCATAACATGATCTCTCTCTCTCTCTCTCTCTCTCTCTCTCTCTCTCTCTCTCTCTCTCTCTCTCGGTGGGTCAGTGGGTCTCAAACGTATTCATGTCAAAGACCACCAAATACGTATGTATTTGGTCGGACCCCCATTTGAAAACATTTTGTACCAGGGACCCCCATAAGAGAAGATTTGTGTTACACATTTTCCAAATTTATAACAAAAATACAAAAATATTTTCAAGACGTATCTGAACATTTCGAAAATGTCAGATCTACAAGCTCACACATCACATTGCGACACGTTGTGAACTTGTAGATCTGCTATTTTCAAATAGCCAAAGTAGAACATAGGGTTAAAGTGGTTATGCTTATTTGCTGCTATAGGGGACCCCTGAGGGTCCCTGGACCCCACTTTGAGAACCACTGCTTTAGGAAAACAAAGGTAAGATACAGCAGCAATAGCACGTTTTACTGATCTGTTCACTACTTAGATTTTGATGTAAAATTGTCCTTTTGTCTGGGTCTGAACTCAGTTATGACAGTGAGTTCACATGACTGTCAGTGTGTTTGAATGTCTCTGAGGAGACAATAAACTAAGTGAACGTGAACCTTTACTCACAACAAACTGTTTGTCAGAGTTATCACACAATAAATCAAACAATCATAAAAGTTTACACCTAGAACTACTTAGATTACACTCCTACGCTCTCTCTCTCTCTCTCTCTCTCTCTCTCTTTCTCTCTCTCTCTCTCTCTCTTTCTCTCTCTCTCTCTCTCTCTCTCTCTCTCTCTCTCTCTCTCTCTCTCTCTCTCTCTCTCTCTCTCTCTCTCTCTTCTTTCTCTCTCTCAGTTCAGTTCTTACACACATCAGAAGGTTGACTGAGTCTTTGTTAAAGTATAGAGAACCAAACCTTCACCTTGGTGTCAGATTATATTCAGCATGGAGAGGTATTGCAACGTAACTATTTACATGACAATCTACTACAGTCTATTATTACATTTACTACTATTAACAATGTTGTCATTCAACAGACGCTGTCATCCAGAGTGATCTATAAAGTACAAGATCCCAGTAAGCAGCATGGATCCTAGTCAACCAACAACTGGGTAAGTGGACCATGAAATAAAGTGATAATAAAATAAGTGTTTGCTACAAAGTAATTAGTCTACAGTTATAAAACTAAAGTATATTTGAAGCTACTGTTCGCTGATGTACCTGTTATCAGTGCAGCATCTTAAATGAGCCTGTTGTCTCTGTTTCTGAATCAGGGGTTGGAGACACATACTAAAAAAAAAGAAAAAATAATAATTTAATTAATTATTAATTCAATTTGTGTTATTATTATTATTCATTTTGTATTTTGTATTTGGACCCCCAAAATTATATGTATTTGGCCGCGGATCTCAAAATGTTTAGTCCCCCCAGAAGAAAAGATTTGAGTTACAAATGTTCGCTTTGAAAATATATATATTCAAAGTTTTGTACACATTTTTAAGATTTTTCAAAAATAGCAGATCTACAAGCTCATAGCGCGGCACTCGGTGCCGCGCTATGAGCTTGTAAATCTGTTACTTTTGAATAGCCAAAGTGTTAAATAATGGTTTAAGTGCTTACACAGATGTGTTCCCGGTCTTAATGGGTTAAACAGCACATGTAGCCCCACCAGTAAAAATAATACATGTCAATGGAGACATGTTTTCAATATGTAGTTAAATGATTTGACCTCTTGTCTAGCATCAGGGTCTCGAGCTCTGCAGTGTTGTTAGTGGACAGCGGAGATAACAACTCTGCAGATCTCAAGACCCTGATGCTAGACAGGAGGGTACGGAGGGCAGCTATTCAGCAGTTGGTGTTGTCTAGTCTGCTCTCTCGCATCGCATTGCATGACCTATTGAAACAAGGACTAACATTAAATGTTAGATCTTAAACTTTTTCATGTCAAGGACCCACAAATTAATACGCATTTGACCACAGACCCCCATCTGAAAATATGTTGTGCCAGGGACTTGATACAAGATTTGTGTTGTTAAAATGTTTCAAAAATATTAAAACATTTTCATGATTTTGTGAAAATAGCTGATGCATATAGGGATAAAGTGGTTAAACTGACTGATGCCGCACTAACAATTTTTGCCCGGGGACCCCCTGGAACCCCCTTGAGGACCCCTGGGGGGTCCCCGGACCCCACCTTGAGCACCAGGCAGGGAGGGTGATCTTTGGTGCTTACTGCACTAGTGACTCCCACTGGCTGGAGAGGCACTTGAGCCAGTAGGATACAACAGCAGTGGCAACACAGAAATGTGTGGGGAAGTTAACTGATATATAGTGACACAACTAAGGAGTAAAAAATAAAATCTAATAATTGGCCAAAAACAGTGTTAAGTTTGAATGTGCCATATCATATGTGTAGAGTATATTCCACATTGATTTGGTTAACATAAACTTAACCCCACAAAAATCATACACTGTACATACATATGAAGCAGCTAAAACATGTTAAATGTTCAATAAAAATGTGTATTGTAATAGTTTGTAAACATGTCTAAAGAGGACAGGGGGAGTGTTTCTCTGCACTTTATTGTAGATTATAACTCTAGTATGTAACACTAGTATGTACAACATTTAATAGACACTAAAACCACCTGACCTCTAATGTCTCTGTCATTGTGTTGTGTTGGCCTGATATCATCCTGATGTTGTTAGACTTTGATACTGAACTGAATGTTTAAACAGCTCATATAATCATAAAGTCTAGCTGTGTAATTTAATGAATCACTTTATTCTTACTGAGACATTACAGTAGTACATCTGAAAACAACGTTACTTACATCATCAGACACAGCATATGTAACTAATGTGCTGACTGACATTATGTTCCCCTAAGACAGGAGTTCTCAAAGTGGGGGTCCCCAGGGGTCCTTGAGGGGGTTCCAGGGGATGCTTAGCGAAATTAATGAATATGAATCATAATCGTTGTAACCACTTTAACCATATATATACTGTACATCAACCGATCTACTGTTTTCAAAAGATCATGAAAATGTTTTAAACCGATTTATAAAAATAAACATGTTTTTTTATTAACATTTTTGCATAACAACACAAATATTGTATGGGCTGGCACATCATCTTTTCAGATGGGGGTTCATGGCCAAATACATATTAAATTGTGGATCCTTGAGATGAAAAGGTTTGAGAACCAACAATAATACTAATAATGAGAATAATAAGAATAAGAAAATTGTATTTATAGCACCTTCCAGAAACAAGTTAAAAAGTGCTTTACAGTAAAGCAGATAATAAAAGTGAGTAAAATCCCAGGTTAAGATAAACAATAAAAGTTACAACAAGTCATCAATTAAGAAAAAGCTGTACGATAGAAATTAGTTTTAAGGAGAGATGTAAAAGAGGACTTCTGCCTGAGATCACCAGACAGGGAGTTCCACAGCCGAGGGGACCGCACAGCAAACACCTGGTCACCCTTAGTGACAAGCTGAGACTTTGGAACCATCAGTAGGGCCTGCTGGAGGATCTCAGACAGCGGCCACTAGACTCATAGGGATTTAAAAGATCACAAATATGCCAAGAACCTGACCATTCAGGGCTTTAAAAACAAGCAGTACAATTTGTTTAATCTATTCTAAAACTCACAGGTAACCAGTGAAGGGCAGCAAGGACTGGTGTACTGTGTTCAATTATCTTAGTGTGTGTCAAAAGTCTGGCAGCAGCGTTTGTATCAGTTGCACTGTGTATGTCACTTGTTGATACCAGAATAAAGTGCAGGACAATAGTCAAGTCTGGAGGAGATAATAACATGGGTGATAAGGAATGGTCTGACCTTGGCTAGCTGTCTCCTTTGAGCAAAGCAGGATAAAAATAGAATGGGTGTACTGCTATATAATCATAATATTTCCTTGGTAATATGTCCTTGGTCCTTGGTAGAAAGTGAAGAATGTATACAGTGTGTTCCTGGTGTGTTTTAGAATGGGTTCACAGCTAAACATACACTGTATGTCCTGGTGTGTTGTAGAATGGGTTCACTTCACTGCTATATAAACATGTACTGGTGTGTTGTGTATGTCAGTTTAGTTCACTTCAGTTATTTTTCTGTCCTTAGTTTGTGACCTCCGTTAACCATTTAAACCCTATATACTGGTATGACTGAGGACCCCCAGGGGTCTGTCCTTGACCCCCTCATGTTGTCCCTCCACACCAAATCTCTTCGGTGAAAACAGCAGATCTGCTATAGCCGAATGTTCACCTATTATAACATGTTCAGAATAGGGATGCTACTGTATGTGGTTAAGTTGGGTAGCAGAACACTGCAGTTGTTTCTTTGTCCTGACTAATAATCTTTAATTGTATGAATTATGTTCTTAGTTATTTGACCTCCGCTGCATTTGAACGGCTTGTTTTAAGATGAACATTTGTATTGACTGTTATTTAGTTTTTATTATACACCTATAAACTGCTTTTGTTTTCTAGTTTGTTTTGTTTTTTAATTGTCCTCCTGGTGGGGGCTCCTCACTGGCAGGTGAGCCAATAGGATACAACAGCAGTGGCAACATAGAAATGTGTGAGGAATGTATTGACATAATGACAAAAATGGGTGATTTATTTTTTTAAGAGTAAAAATAAATATTGGCCAAAAATAAAAACAGTGGGTTAAGAAAGTGTGAATGTATGCGTAGAGCAGAGGGCAAACTTTGATGATGGAGAAGGCCACTAAATGTCCACCCTCCCTCCAGGGACCACATTGTGTATATGTTCACTGTCACCAGTAGTACACTCACTGTAAACCCCATCATTCAAGTCGCCCATAATAGTCACAATGTAGAGATATTAACACATTTGATTCAAGATAATTTTTTTCAAATCACACATAAATGTGGAGCAGCTAAAACATGTTAAATGTTCAATATAAATTAAGTTAGTTGATATAGTGACAAAACTAAGGAGTAAAAGAAAAGAAACAATTGGCCAAAAACAGTGGGTTTAGAAAGTTTGAAAGTGCCATATGTATACAGTACATTACATTCCACATTGATAAGGTTAGATACAATTCCCCCCCCCCCCCCCCCCCCCCCCCATTTTTTAGAATAATAATATATTAAATAACAAAAAAATCATACACTGTACATAAATATGAAGCAGCTAAAATATGTTAAATGTTCATTATAAATGCATATTTATTCTAACAGGTTGCAAACATGTCTAAAAGGACAGGGAGTGTTTTTCACTGCAGTTTACTGTAGATTATAGTAGTTAATGTACAACATTTAATAGACACTAGAACCACCTGACCTCTATGTGTCTGTCTTTGTGTTGTGTTGACCTGATATGATCCTGAATGATGTTGTTAGACTTTGATACTGAACAATACCTCCACTGTTTAAAAGACTCACAAAATCATAAAGTGTAACCTTTAGCTGTACGATTGTAAAAACCTTCAGTTAACCACTTAAACCCTGTATACTTCTAGGACCAGGGACCCATAGGGGTCTGTCCTTGACCCCCTCATTTTCCCCCTCCACACCAAATCTGTAGCAGTAGTGAAAACTGTGTTTAGAAGAAAATCTAAAATGGTATAACATTTAGTTTGGTAGAAATCTGTGTGCGACAGTACGTCTGAAATCAAATATGGCTAATGATAATGTATTTAACAACCTACTGTACATGTTGTGTATTCTACAGTATATTGAAATATAACTGGATCCATATTTCGATGTCTACCAACAACTGTAACTAGTTGACCATAAATATAATGTTTCATCTTCGTTATCATCCTGTCAGGGTTCATCAGCAGAGACCAGAGTCTCCTGTACCCAGCTGTGTCTCCATGAAGAGTGACCACTCCAAGGATGGACAGATTGACTTCAAAGATGGACACCACTCTACTGATCACAGGTCTGACTATTCATGTTTTCTTTTCACTCAAAACATGTCATCTAATAACCAGAGCAGCACCCGTGTGTGTGTGTGTGTGTGTGTGTGTGTGTGTGTGTGTGTGTGTGTGTGTGTGTGTGTGTGTGTGTGTGTGTGTGTGTGTGTGTGTGTGTGTGTGTGTGTGTGTGTGTGTGTGTGTGTGTGTGTGTGTGTGTGCGCACGTGTGTGCGTGTGTGTGTGGCGTGCGTGCGTGCTGCGTCCCTGCGTCACATGGAGTTAAACGATCACAGATAGAGGCAAGAGCCTGACCATTCAGGGATTTAAAAACAAAAAGTTAAATCTTAAAAATCTGTTCTACAACTCACAGGTAACCAGTGAAGGGATGGTTTAATTCTGTTAGTGTGTGTCAAAAGCCTGGCAGCAGCGTTTTGGATCAGTTTTAGTCTTTGTATATTTCACTTGCTGATACCCGAATAAAGTGCATGACAATAGTCAAGTCTGGAGGAGATAAAAGCATGGATGAGCTTTTCTAGCTTTTCTAGGTCTGCAGGGGGAATGGCCTGGCCTTGGCTAGCTGTCTCAATTGAGCAAAGCAGGATTAAAATAGAATGGGTGAACTGCTGTATAAAACATTATGTCTCTAGTGTGTTGTAGAAGGAGTTCACTGCTAACATTATGTCCTGGTGTGTTGTAGAATGTTTTCCCCGCTATAAGCATGCATGTCCTGGTGTGTCACAACATGGGCTTGTGAGCTTGTAGATCTGCTATAGCATATATGTTCATTTATCACATGCCCAGAATAGGAATGCTATGCCTATGTGGTTAAGTTGGATAGCAGAACAGCTCAGTTGTTTTTCCTCCTGACTCCTAATCTCATATTATGAATTCTGTTCTTAATTATTTGACCAACAGCTTGTTGAAGGGGCATGAATGAGGCTGATTTTGTTGTTTGTTTTCCACTTCAGGTTAAAAACTACAGCAGGGTAAAAACATGGCAGGCTGCATAACACTGACCTTATAGCACAGTGATGTAAGCAAACAGCTGCAGCTAATCAAATTAATAATGGGTGTGTTAGATTTTGGTGTGTAAATAATGTCTATCATGCTTGCACATTGGCATGCCCTTGACTCTCTGGACACACCCATGAAAATCTAACATACTTATTATTAGTTAGTTTGGTGCAGCTGTGTTGCTTACTAGTCTGCCACGTTTTTAATCTACAGTAGTTTTTAACCTTAACTGGGATTCAGGTCCCTTTATATTGAGTATTAATATTTATTGATATTTAGTTTATCCATCTATAAATTGCCTGTGTTTGCCAGTTTGTTTTGTTTTTGAAACTTATCAAAACAATAAAACCCCTATTTTTACAACATGGCATGGCAGTGAAAGGAACAGCTCCTTCTTACCTCCAGGCTATGGTCGATGCTTACACCCCTGCCCGACCACTTCGGTCGGCCACCTCGGTGCGACTGATTGCCTCGTCGCTCAAGGGTCCTTCTGACCGATCTACACGGTCACGACTTTTTTCTGTTCTGGCTCCACAGTGGTGGAATGAACTGCCCATCTTTCGCAGGCTGAAAACCCACCTCTTCAGGAAACACTCTACCCTTCCTCTTCGCCTTGCCTACTTGTTGTTAACTAGTTGTACAAACTCTTGTTTTATGGTTTTATTGGATCTTGTTTATTCAATACACTTATTTGTTTTAGCTCTTGCTCATTTGATTTTCCTATTGTTGTCTCATCTGTTTATGAAAGTATGTAGCTGATATAATGCACTTTTACTTTAGCGCTAGGTATACTCTTGGTTGCTTGTTTTAGAAGAGAATGCACTTAATGCTTCTGGTGATTAGTAGTTTTCGTTCCCTACCTATGTTGAATGCACTTATTGTAAGTCGCTTTGGATAAAAGCGTCTGCTAAATGACTGTAATGTAATGTAATGTAATGTAATGGCCGTAGGCTAAGCAGTGTAGAACAGGGTTTGTCTGGTGCTACGTCCTCCTGGTGGGGGCTCCTCATTGGCAGGCGAGCCAGTAGGATACAACAGCAATGCAACGCAGAAATGTGTGGAGAATGTATTGACATTATGCCAAAATTGGGTGGGGTATAAAAAAAATAACCCCCCCCCAAAAAACATTTTTTAAAATAAAAATAAAACAATGGGTTAAGAAAGTGTGAATGTATGAGTGTAGAGCAGAGGAGGGCAAACTTTGACGATGGAGAGGACCACTAAATGTCCTACCCTCACTCCAGGGAACATATTTTGTATATGCACTCTCACAAGTAGTACACTGTAAACCCCATTACTCAAAATGTCAAATGTATTTATTTATTTCAAATTCCAAATGCATTTAGTAAACTTGCAAACTTGGAATTGAAACAGCTGAATTCAATGATATATCAGTATTTGGATATTGACTCGTGGGCAGCATTATGTTAAGCATGTCTGCATGTGGGTGCTGTGTCATTGTTCCGACCGACGGCGCATTGTTCCGACGGTTTACTAACCCTATACCTAACCCTAACCCTAACCCTAACCCTAACCGCACACGGAAGCCACGTAGTCGGAGTAATGGGATGTCAGACTTATGGGCAGTCCCCTGCATGTGGCCCCCGGGCCGCCAGTTGCCCATGTATGGTTTTAGAAAATATATTCCACATTGAAAAAAAAAAAACATTTACCACCTGAATATTCTTATAATGAGACTATGGATGATTTTTGGTATGCGGTCCAACTAAGGTGGGACTCAGGATGACTGGACGTACCTGCCATGCACAGTCCCCAGTGAACATTCCTCACAAAGTTCACTGGCAATTTTATTTATAGTTTGTAAACATACCTAAAAACCTAAACCTTGAAGAAAGGGAAAATGGTTAACCCTAATGGGGAATCCTTTCTTAGGAAAGGCGAAACAGCCAAAAAGAACTTAGGGCTAAGATTTAGAATTTAGATTAAAGACTTAGTAAACAGAATGTAAAAGTACAAGGACCTTAAAATTAAAGAGTAACAGGATCCCAAAAAGACTTTCTTTCAAAAACAAGATGGCGAGAGCAAAAAATTCCTTGCTCTGCCTTTTTCGGAAAGGATGCCCTTTCTAAAAAAGGCTTAGCACTGAAGTCCAACCCAAACCATTCCCTAACCGCACACGGAAGCCACGTAGTCGGAGTAATGGGATGTCAGACTTATGGGCAGTCCTCTGCATGTGGCCCCCGGGCCGCCAGTTGCCCATGTATGGTTTTAGAAAATATATTCCACATTGAAAAAAAAAAACATTTACCACCTGACCTCTAATGTCTGTGTCATTGTGTTGACCTGATATGATCCTGAATGATGTTGTTAGACTTTGATACTGAACATGTTTAAGCAGCTCAATATAATCATAAAGTTTAACATTTAGTTAGCTGTACAATTTTATGATGCACTTTAATCTTACTATGAGACATTATCTGAAAACAAGTTACCTACATCATCAGTTTAGCGTTCTCAAATTTCTGCCCGAACCTGACCCTAAAATATGCAATAATAATAATAATAACAATATATATATAATATATATATTGTAATTATTATTATTGAATATTTTAGGGTCAGGTTCAAATATTATTATGAATATTATTCATAATTCTGTTCTGTCTTTGTGTGTATTTATTAATTATGAACAGCAGTGCTGTCCATGTGGTGCTGAGCTGAGTTACTGCCGATGATTGGGTTTTTAATGGAGAGGCTTCTATGTGCACGCAGCAGAGAAAAGTTGCTTCTGCCGCTAAGCCGGCTTGTTGCCTGATTTATTCTTAATTTCAAGCTGGTATTGTGCACTGAATAGCCATTTGATCTATAAACTCAATGAAGCTCACAATGCATAACAATTTAATGCGTTGTAAAGTTGAAGATCTTTATTTATTTGAGTCATAAATCAGACAGACGACAGACACTGAGGCAGACAAAAGCCTGATTTGTACTTTGTCACTTGGCTGTGCACTGAACATAGCAGATATGCAAGCCCAGAATACAACATGGATGCCATGCGTTGTGTGTTTGTAGATCTGCTGCTGTGTTTGGTGCACGACCATTGTACTGTCGAAGTATAAATTACAGGCAGCAGCAGCCAGCGAGAAGTGAGACAGTCAGGGGGAGAGGCAGAGTAAGATGTGAAGACGTGGATTTAACTTCATTTTGTGTGCGACTTTGCATGTGAGGGCTACAAGTCATGTGACGTTGCCATTGAATAATTCACTCACATAATTTGAGCCACTAGTGCCTACTGGCGATCTTCTTATTATTTTTTTCAGGCAATCACAGGGCCTAAACTTATGGTAATTATTTCGGGCCGGGCCTTAATTTTCAGGCCCGTTACGTTGAGAACTTTACTGTTAGCTGTTTAAAATATGTATTAGATAAATACATTTTTTCAAGATTTTGTGAAAATAGCTGATACATATAGGGATAAAGTGGTTAAACTGACTGATTCCGTATTAAGGTTTTGTTTTTGCCGGGGACCCCCTGGAACCTTCTTGAGGACCCCGGACCCCACCTTGAGACACTGGTCTATAGGAACACAGTTGGCCGAGTTCAGAGGAGAGAAGCCAGGCAGGGATAAGGATAATTCCTTTTAACAGGTCGTTCATGAAAGTCCTTGCGGTCTTGTTTCCAATGAGAACCTGTGAGCAATTGGGGTTAAGAGTCTTGCTCAGGAACAAATTTCATATCATCGGCACATATGTTGGGATAGCCTGGAGTCGAACCTGGGGCAACCAGGGCCAGCTGGTTCCCTAGGCGGGGCTCACTAACCACTCAGCTATGGCCGCCCCTAGAGAGGATGGGAGGATGATCTTTGTTGCTTACTGCACTAGTGACTCCTACTGGCTGGAGAGGCTCTTGAGCCAGTAGGATACAACAGCAGTGGCAACACAGAAATGTGTGGGGAAGTTAACTGATAGAGTATGTTCCACTTTGATAAGGTTAAGATAACATTAACCCCAAAAAATCATACACTGTTCATCAGGGATTAACCCCCGCAGAGTAGGCTACTTCTACATTGCAGTATTGATACTTTTACTTAAGTACAACATTTGAGTACTTTTCCCACCACTTCCTGATATCATCCTGATGTTGTTAGACTTTGATACTGATCAACATCAAACAGCTCAATATAATCATAAAGTTTATCTAGCTGTGCAATTTAATGACACACTTTATTCACAGTACATGTGAACACAAAGTTACCTTCATCATCAGACACAATATGTAACCCCTGTGTGACTGACATTATGTCCCCGAAGAGAGTGGTTCTCATAGTGGTTCTCAAAGTGGGGTCCGGGGTCCTTAGATACATAAGTTAATATGGCATCAACATAATTTTAACCACTTTAACCATATACTGCACATCGGCCGATCAACAAGCTCACAAGTTGCAACGCGTTGTGAGCTTGTAGATCTGTTATTTTCAAAAGATCCTGAAAAAAATATTTTTAACATTTTTCAAACCGTTAGTGACAAGCTGAGACTTTTGAACCATCATTAAGGTCCTGTTGGAGGATCTCAGACAGCAGCCAGGCTCATAGGGAGTTAACCCATTCAATCCAGGGACGCATCTGTGTCATTTTACAATTATTTGGCTATTAGAAAATAGCAGATGTACAAGCTCATAGCGTGGCACCGAGTGCCGCGCTATGAGCTTGTAGATCTGCTATTTTTATTTCTTATCGTGAAAGTGTGTGCATATTTGAATATATATATTTTTTAAGCGAACATTTGTAACTCAAATCTTTGCATCTGGGGGGTCTCTGGAAGAAATACTTTTACAAATGTTTAAAACATATATATTTAAAGATTTGCACATTATTTTCACGATTTCTCAAAATAGCAGATCTACAAGCTCATAGCTATGAGCTTGTATATCTGCTATTTTTGAATAGCCAAAGAAATCTAAAATGACACAGATGCGTTCCCGGATTGAATGGGTTAAAAGATCACAGATAGAGGCAGGAGCCTGACTATTCAGGGCTTTAAAAACAAGCAATAAAATCTTAAAAATCTATTCTAAAACTCACAGGTAACCAGTGAAGGGCAGCAACGGCTGGTGCAATGTGTTCAATTCTCTTAGTGTGTGTGAAAAGCCTGGCACCAGCTTTTTGTATCAGTTGCTTTGTATATTTCACTGGAAGCACCTGGCATAAATGAACTACTCTAAGCAATGAAATCACTTTAAAAATCAATCAAATCGTCGTTGTCTAATCACCCTGCCGGAGTTTATTTCTGATCATTGACCTGCTCCCCTTTGATTATCTCTTGCAAAGTGCATGAAAATAGTCAAGTATGGAGGAGATAAAAGCATGGATGATATTTTCTAGGTCTGCAGGGGTAAGGAATGACCTTGGCTAGCTGTCTCTATTGGTCAAAGCAAGATTGAAATAGAATGGGTGTGCTGCTATATAAACATAATATTGTATGTCCTGATGAGTCGTGTTTGTCCGTTCAGTTCAGTTCTTTTTTTTCTGTTTTAACTATTTTTGCCGGGGACCCCCTAGAGGACCCCTGGGGGTCCCCGGACCCCACCTTGAGAGCCACTGGTCTATAGGAACACCGAGTTCAGAGGAGAGAAGCCAGGCAGGGAGGATGATCTTTGTTGCTTACTGCACTAGTGACTCCCACTGGCTGGAGAGGCACTTGAGCCAGTAGGATACAATAAAAAGCAGGGGCAACACAGACATGTGTGGGGAAGTTAACTGATATAGTGACACAGCTAAGGGGTGAAAAATAAATGTAAATATAGCTGCAAGCAGCGATAATACGGGGCCAGTGAATGGAGGGAGAGAGAGAGAGAGAGAGAGAGAGAGAGAGAGAGAGAGAGAGAGAGAGAGAGAGAGAGAGAGAGAGAGAGAGAGAGAGAGAGAGAGAGAGAGAGAGAGAGAGAGAGAGAGAGAGAGAGAGAGAGACATGGAAACGGAATAGATTGAAGAGAGAGAGAGACATGGAAACGGAATAGATTGAAGAGAGAGAGAGACATGGAAACGGAATAGATTGAAGAGAGAGAGAGACATGGAAACGGAATAGATTGAAGAGAGAGAGAGACATGGAAACGGAATAGATTGAAGAGAGAGAGAGACATGGAAACGGAATAGATTGAAGAGCAAGAGAGACATGGAAACGGAATAGATTGAAGAGAGAGAGAGAGAGATAGATAGAGAGAGACATGGAAACGGAATAGATTGAAGAGAGAGAGAGAGAGAGAGACATGGAAACGGAATAGATTGAAAAGAGAGAGAGATGGAAACGGAATAGATTGAAGAGAGAGAGAGACATGGGAAAAGAATGGATTGATTGGATATCTCAACCTATTGCCATTAACAGGAATCAAACTCTCAACCTTCGGACTCACAGGCTGAGACACTACCTGTAGTGCTATAGCTTCGTCCAGGCTGAAGTTGTCTGTTGAAGATCATAAACTTTTGCCTTCTGTCATGAACCAAGCCCCTGTTTCACTAACACTAAGATCACTCGTTCACAAAGCCTTTACCAATAGAGAAATTGTATGTCTCCTCGCAACCGAAAACAGTGAAAGCAGCCGATCTACAAGCTCAGAAACACGTTGCTATCTGAAAAGTTTTGAGATTGTAGATCGGCTATTTTCAGAATGAAGTATGTCATACATTGAAAAAACATACTCTCAAATAAGCATTTCATGTTATCTTTATCAATTGCACATGAATTCATTGATACAGTCATGTTGTTTGCATTGCACTTTAAATGAGGTCCGCTTGAAGTGAGCCTTGAACTGGCGGCCTTGCGGTTGTCAGGCAGACAATCTTTAATAATTGCACATGTATTCATTGATACAGTCTTGTTGTTTGCAATGCACTTTAAATGAAGTCTGCACCAAGTGAGGCTTGAACCGGTGATCTTGAGGTTGTGAGGCATACACTTAAGCAGGAAGCCATTGGACCAACAGACCTGATTTAGTGTAAACGGAGGTCAGACAGATGATACCATTTCACGCAAATAGCTGAAAAATCCTGGGTTTAAGTGTTTTTCAAACTGCTCAAAATTGCGGACAATCTAAGGGCGGAGTTTACTGGTCAAAGTGATACATGTGTTCCTCATGAGTCAGGGCACAAGTGTAAGCAAGTTTCACGACTTTCGGCCAAACGAGGCATGACTTATGCCTGTTTAAAGTTTGCATTTAAAAAAAATTGCTATAGCGCCCCCCTTTGGCCAGTTGGAGTAAGATTGGTTTCAGTGATATTTGGAATGACCCTCAACCTTTCTGCAAAGTTTCAAGGAAATGTGAGTCTGCATGTGTGTTAGGGGCAGATGAATAATTTTCATAAAACTGGAATTTTTGAGTAATTTGCACGAAATTCTTTACACATGAACTTTGGAGTTCTGCCGACAAAACATTAGTAGCGGATTTTCCATAAGTGAAAAAATGCAGAAGTTAGGAGCCAATAACCATATAATTCAAAATGGTGGGAGATCTAAAGGTCAGAGGTCAAAAGTCAGAGGGTGAAAGTTGTTCAGCATGAGGAGACACATATGTTCAGGGACCTGCACAGATAGACTCTAGGTGGTGCTAGAGCACCTGCCCTTTGCCCTCTTGACCAGAAGTGCCCTTTTGAAAAAAAAAAAAAAAGTTTAATTTTTTTTTTTTTTTTTTTTACAGTATGTAGCCCATGGTGACATCGATCAATTCTGGATTAAAAACTTCTAATATATTAACAATTCCCCAAAATGTGCATTGCAATTTTCTTCTCACACTACTAGGGAAGCTGGCGGTTCCGCGCGCCGCGCAAGGTGCCCTTTTTTTTTTACTTGAGCACCTGCCCCTCAAAATGTCTGTGCACGCCACTGCATATGTTTATCCAAGTTTCATGGCTCTAGGTTAGTTAGTTAGTTAGTTAGTTAGTTTATTTATTTCGGTCATGATTTCTTTTCACAACAAAACATTTGAACATACAGTACAACTTAGTCAACATGGTGACTATTTGGCCGAAAAGGTATGGGCTGAAGCCGAAGCTTATTTTGCCCACCTTATTACCATTTGAAATAAATTATCATAATAGCTTAAAGAAAACGTAAGCGCAAACAAAAGAAAATGAACTAACACAAAACTTCAAATATTACATTTCAGAACAGATGAAACAAAAAGAAAGAAAGGAATAAAAATAAAAATAAAACATTTTGATTTACATTATCTTTTCAGACGTAATCAATTTGTACCTTTTACAATTTGAATTATAACATTATCTTCTATCACTAGTATCGTTGTTTCTATCTCCATTTAGAATTATCTCCATTTTGGCTCTGAATCCATATTGGTGAGTGCTTTAGTAGGTGGTGTTTTTCTATGAAGTCATCAAGCCTTTCTACAAAAAGTTTTTCTAGGATTTTGGAAAATTGGGATAGGAGAGAGATCGGTCTGTAGTTTGTTAGTTGCTGTTTGTCTCCGGTTTTGAATATGGGTATTACTTTAGCCGTTTTCATTTTATTTGGGAAAATACCAGTTTGGAATGATAGGTTGCAGATATGGGTAAACGGAGTTACAATGGTTTCAATTATGTTTTTAACTATCATCATGTCAATATTTGTATGGTCAGTCGACTTTTTATTTTTGAATTTGTTGACAATTTGTAATATTTCGTATTCATTTACACTACTGATGAAGATGGAATGTGAATTTAACTTAATAAGACTTTCATCCAAACCGTTCTTATCTCTCGGCTCCTCAATCTCCTTTGCCAGATTAGGACCTACATTTACAAAAAACGTATTGAAATCATTTGCAATTTCCCTTGGATTTTCCATTATTTTATTGTCATTTTTAAAAAACTTAGGGTACTCAGCTTTTCCACTACCTTTCTTAATTAAGCTGTTTAGTATTTTCCAGGTTCCTTGAATGTTATTTTTCTGTTGTTCCAGTAACTTATGAAAATAATATTTTTTACTTGTTCTTATTATATTAGTTAGTTTATTTTTATATTTCTTGTATCTGTTTTCTGTATCCTTGTTTCTATTCTTTAAAAAATTCTTGTAAAGTAAGTTTTTCTTTTTACATGCATTATTTATACCTCTGGTTAACCATGGCTTTTCCTGTTTTTGCTTGTATTTGTGGATGTTTTTTTTCATGGGACAATGTTTGTCATATAGATCCATTAATACAGACAAAAAGGCTTCATAGGACTTATTGGGCTCTATTGCAGCATAGACCTCACTCCAAGTCTGATTTTGGAGGTCAGCCTTGAGGGCATTTATAGCTTCAGGTGTTCTTTGACGTGTCATTGTAAATGTGTGATTTGTATGTTTGTTATCCTTCCTGAGGAGTTGTGGAAAAATAGCAAAGACAGGGAGATGGTCACTTATATCATTTATTAATAGTCCTGCTGTTATTTGGCTTTCTAGTGTGTTTGTATATATGTTGTCAATCAGTGTAGCGGTGTCTATTGTTATTCTGCTGGGTTTTGTTATAACAGGGAATAGATTATTTGTAAACATGGTGTCAATGAAATTGTTAGTTTTATTGTTTCCATGGGGATTAAGAAGGTCAATATTGTAGTCACCACTCAAAAGATTTATCTTGTTGTTTTTTTTGTTGCCAAACATACTGTCAAGCTTGGAGTTAAAAATGTCAAGGCAGGATCCAGGCGTTCTATATACACAAGTGATTACTATGTTTTTCGAGTTTTCAACAAATATTTCGACTGTGATGGATTCAAGAATATTATCAATGTTAGTTTTCATTACTACACTAGATCTTAATGCTTTGTCTACATATATAGCAACACCTCCTCCTATTTTATTTGTCCTGTGAGATGTGAATAATTCGTATCCTTCCATTTCGACACTGTGAGTTTTTTCATCTTCAAGCCAGGTTTCAGATATGGTGACCACGCTGATTTTTTTTAACTGACACAGATAATCCCTTATTTTTTGGAAATTTTTGTTTAGACTTCTGCTGTTAAAGTGTATAATCGAAAAATTGTCCTCCATTTTTAGATCTTTGAACTGGTCATCAGTGTAGTACTGGCAATTATTATTTAAGTTATTATAAAAATTGTTTTCGGGATCTATGTCATTATCAATCTCATAAGATTTGTGTTCAATGTGGTCAAAGCTGTTGAAGTTGAGGTGTTCATACTTACTATAGAGATTTTCTACCTGACATTCCCTATTACTTTCATTAATTATTTCCTCAAAATCTTCCTCCTCAACCTCTCTAAATGGAAAAAGTGTTTCTTCACGATCTGTCATTTTGTTTTGATCTATAACCATTTTTCATGTGGACACACTTCATCGCAAGACATTTGTAAATAGCCACGCATGTAGGCGTACACACACACATACACACACGCACACACAAACTCGCACAAACCCACGTACGCACACACACTTCCCTCACCGTGTCTATGACCATATAAGGAGAGGTAGTTACAGGGAGACACGCATACACGCACTCGCGCACACAGCCACACACACCCACAGCACAGACACACCAAAATACAGATGTTGACTGCAAAAAAGCAGAAAAGTCAAACAGGGCATGAGTTGTACCTGTTCAAAGTTGGCATTTTCAATTGAGTGCTATAGCGCCACCTTTGGACGAAAGATTGTGAGAATTATTTCTTGATAGTTTTTCATGACCATCTACCATATGGCCGAGTTTCGTAAAAAGCGACAGCACAGTTCAGCCAGAACTGTGAAAAGTGGCAGAAGAACTAAAATAAAGGGAATCTTAAAACAGGTCCAGAGCTGAGCTCTGGCCACGTAATAATTGGCCAAAAACAGTGTTAATTTTGAATGTGCCATATGTGTAGAGTATATTCCACTTTGATAAGGTTAAGATCAAATTAACCCCTAAAAATCATACACTGTACTTACATATAAAGCAGCTAAAACATGTTAAATGTTCAATATAAATTGTTTTTATTTTAACAGTTTTTTTAATTGTGAGTGTTTCTCTGCAGTTTATTGTAGATTATAATACTAGTTATGTACAATATTTAATAGACACTAAAACCACCTGACCTCTAACGTCTCTGTCATTGTGTTGTGTTGACCTGATATCAACTTGATGTTGTTAGACTTTGATACTGATCAACATCAAACCGCTCAATATAATCATAAAGTTTATCTAGCTCTTTAATTTAATGAGGCACTTTATTCACAGTACATGTGAAAACAAAGTTACCTACATCATCAGACACAACATAGTATGTAACCCCTGTGCTGACTGACATTATGTCCCCGAAGAGAGTGGTTCTCATAGTGGTTCTCAAAGTGGGGTCAGGGGACCCCCAGGGGTCCTTAGATACATTAGTTAATAATATGGCATCAACATCATTTTAACCACTTTAACCATATACTGCACATCGGCCGATCAGCAAGCTCGCAAGTTACAATGCGTCGTATAACGACGCGTTGTGAGCTTGTAGATCTGTTATTTTCAAAAGATCCTGAAAATGTTTGAAGAAGGTTATTAACATTTTTCAAACCCTGTGTGGAGTTTGCATGTTCTCCCCGTGTCTCCTAGGGTAGTTAATACCCTCACAAAAACATGTAGTAATCCTGGTCACTATACTGCCTCCCCCTGGTCAGCCGGGGCGCCTGATGGAGGGGAAAGGAACTGGTTGGAATAACGTGTTCCTTTCACGCGCTACATCCTTCCAGGGAAACACCCCCCTGTCGGGTGACAAGAAGGTCAGTTGGCTCCCATGCATTGAAGGAGGCATGAGCTCGGCCCTGGCCTCCCTAGGCTGGTGGGGGGAGTGTAGTGCCCAGGATCACTTAGCAAATTGGCACCGGGTGAAAAAAGGGTTACAAAATCGAGGGATAAAAATTAAGAAATAAAAAAAAAACATTTTTCAAACCCTTAGTGACAAGCTGAGACTGTGGAACCATCCTTAAGGTCCTGCTGGAGGATCTCAGACAGCAGCCAGGCTCATAGGGAGTTAACCCATTCAATCCGGGAACGCATCTGTGTCATTTTAGATTTCTTTGGCTATTCAAAAATATCAGATCTACAAAGCTTGTAGATCTGATTTTTTTTTTTTATTGTGAAAATGTGTGCAAATCTTTGAATATATAATTTGTATATAAACATATAAACATTTGTAACTCAAATCTTTGCATCTGGGGGTCCCTGGAACAACATAGTTTACAAATGTTCGCTTTAAAAAATATATATTTAAAGATTTGCACATATTTTCACGATTTAAAAAAAATAGCACATCTACAAAGCTTAAATTAGTTTTTGACACCTTTGACATGACATTTTTGATCAACACAGTTTAAATGATTAGACTTCCGTTCAGGGCTTGAGTTATATGTTCAAGTGTATAAATGTGTGACTTTTAATTTTTGATAATTGATCTGCTCCCTTTTTGTTATCTCTTGCAAAGTGCATGACAATAGTCAAGTCTGGAGGAGATAAAAGCATGGATGATATGTTCTAGGTCTGCAGGGGTAAGGAATGACCTTGGCTACATGTCTATATTGGTCAAAGCAGGATTGAAATAGAATGGATGTACTGCTATATAAACATATACATGTCCTGGTGAGTCGTGTTTGTCTGTTCAGTTCAGTTATTTTTTCCCTTCATAGTTTGTACCTGCAGTTAACCATTTAAACCCTGTAAACTGCTATGATCAGGGACCCTCAGGGTTCTTTCTTGGACCCCCTCATTTCCTCATCCTTCACCAAAAATAGCAGATCTACAAGCTCACAACACACCGTTTGCTTGTAGATCTGCTAAAGTCAAATGTTTGCCTATTATCACATGCCCAGAATAGGGATGTTACGTGCTTAAGTTGGGTACCAGAACAGTTTACAGTTGTTTGTCCTAAATGTATGAATTATGTTCGTAGTTATTTGACCTCAGCTGCATTAGAACAGCTTGTTTCAAGTTTAATATTTTGTTTATTATTTTCTAGTTCATATTATACACCTATAAACTGCCTTTGATTTCAGGTTTGTTTTTAAAAACTAGTCAAAACAATAAAACCCCTATTTTTATGACATAGATGACATCTCTCCTGGTGGGGGCTCCTCACTGGCAGCTGAGCCAGTAGGATACAACAGCAGTGGCAACATAGAAATGTGTGGGGAACGTATTGATATGATGACAAAATTGGGTGGGGTAAAACATATCTCTATATATATATATATATATATATATATATATATATATATATATATATATATATATATATATATATATATATATATATATATACATATATATATATATATATACATATATATATATATATATATATATATATATATATATATATATATATATATATATATATATATATATATATATATATATATATATATATATATATATATATGTGTATATAATTGGCAAAAAAAAAGAATGTATGCGTAGAGCAGAGAGGGCCACTAAATGTCCACCCTCACTCCAGGGACCATATCTGCACTCACCAGTAGTACACTGTAAACCCCTTCACTCAAATTGCCCATAATAGTCAGAATGTAGGGATATTAGTGAATATTATTCAGTGTAAGATTTTATGTTTATGTATTCCTTTTTTCAAATTTCATTTAGTAATACTTATATTAAATGTATGAACAAACACAAATACATTGGACCTAAAAAAAAATACAAAGACCGTCATTGTTCTATAGTTAATGGATCATTTGCATTTCACTTTCAGCCTGGCCAAGCGACTTCTCTCCTTTAGGCCTAATACTAATAATGAAATAAAAATGACAACTGTGTTGTCCCCATAAATCTAACCTCTAAATGTTGTATTTCATCTGAGCAATGTGCGCTGCTTCCCAGCCTCGCTCTCTCACGGTGTTGCCATGTCTGCTTATTATAAGCGACTTTGGGCTTGTTTTTCTACGACGTCTTTCTATGAAGACACGTTGTGAGCTTCTAGATCGGCTATTTTCAAGTTGGATGCAGCTCATTTTCTCATCTTTCACCAAAAGTAGCAGATCTACAAGCTCACAACACAACGTTTGCTTGTAGATCTGCTAAAGCCAAATGTTTGCCTATATTATCACATACCCAGAATAGGGATGTTATGTGCTTAAGTTGGGTAGCAGAACAGTATACAGTTGTTTGTCCTAATCTCATTTTATGAATTATGTTCGTAGTTATTTGACCTCAGCTGCATTAGAACAGCTTGTTTTAAGTAGAATATTTTTGTTAATAGTTTTTTTAGTTCATATACACCTATAAACTGCCTTTGTTTTCAGGTTTGTTTTTTAAACTTTACAATAAAACCCCTATTTTGATGACATAGCCATAGGCCAAGCAGTCTAGAACAGGGTTTGTCTCGTCCTCCTGGTGGGGGCTTCTCACTGGCAGGTGAGCCAATAGGATGGGGAACGTATTGACATGATGACAAAATTGGGTGGGGTAAAAAAAAGAAAGAAATATATATAATTGGCAAAAAAACAAAAAAAACAACAGTGGGTTAAGAAAGTGTGAATGTATGTGTAGAGCAGAGGAGGACAAACTTTGATGATGGAGAGGGCCACTAAATGCCAACCCTCCCTCAGGGACCACATTGTGTATCTGCACTCTCACCAGTAGTACACTGTAAACCCTGTCACTCAAATTGCCCATAGTAGTCACAATGTAGGGATATTATTGAATATTATTCAGTGCAAGATTTCATTTTTATTTATTACTTTTTCAAATTTCAAATGCATTTAGTAATACTTATATTAAATGTATGAACAAACACACAGCTTGTAGATCTGCCATTTTTTTTAAATCATGAACATTTGTGCAAATGAATATATATATATTTTTTTAAAAAGCATTTTCTAATAAAATCTTTGGTTCTGGAGTTCCCTGGAACTAAAATATTTTGAGATGGGGGTCCGCAGCCAAATACATATAATGTTGACTTAAAAAGGTTTGAGCGCAACTGAAAAAAAGAAGTTCCAGAAAACTGTCAGGATTTAGAAGACATTTGTAGAATTGGCCTCACGTCTTCATGGGTTTCGTGGGGTCTGCATGTAGCCCATCTACGGTTTTAGAGAATATATTCCACATTGAAAAAGATTAGAAAAAAATCATACATAAATATAGAGCAGCTAAAACATATTGAGGGTTCATTATAAATGTGTATTTATTCTAACAGGTTGTAAATGTATCTAAAGAGGACAGGGAGTGTTTCTCTGCAATGTACTGTAGATTATAATAATAGTTAGTGTTAGTGTAGTTAGTGTAACATTTAATGGACACTAAAACCACCTGACCTCTTATGTCTCATAATGTCATTAAGTTGTGTTGGCCTGATATCATTCTGATGTTGTTAGACTTTGATACTGAACATGTTTAAACAGCTCATATAATCATAAAGTTTAACATCTAGCTGTGACATTTAATGAAGCACTTTATTCATACAATGATGCATACAGTAGTAGTATCTGAAAACAAAGTTACCTACATCATCAGACACAACATAGTATATCTCTGCTGTCCAACGCGAACCTGCTAACTCCAAAACGCTCATTGTTCAGGAAACGAAAAAACTAAATATATGTTTTTCAGGAAATGAAGAAGACCGTATATTTTTAAAACAAAGCTATACTGCCTCATCAAAGTTGGTATAGTGACTTTATATATTGTCAGATACTTGCATGTGTCATTATATTATCAACACTTTACCCAAATTCAGCGCAAGTGGAGTTAGTAGTTTCAGACGAGCAGAAATCAAGCTGAAATGGAGTTAGGAGTCCGAACAACAATAGTTCCAATCGCTGCTGAGGGAGAGGTTTCAAAAGGGTATCAATTCCCAAAAGCTAACAATGGATCTCCAAGCTCACAATGCATCACAACGTGTGAATTAATGCCCTGATGCTTCATGACACTTATTATGTAGGCCTACAATAATAAACAGGACTTTAAATATTACAATAACTTCTGCAAAGAGGTAGTAGAACCAGCGCCGACAGAAATGCTATGAACTCCTTTCTTCTTGTCACATTGCTCTCCTCATTAAACACTTCATAGAATTTAGAAATATAATTACTTGTTTTCATAACATTAGCGTCAGTGCTAAGTTTGATAAACAGGTACACTGTATAGTTTTAACAGACTACAGGGAGAAAAACCGTGCCGTTTAGTTTGTTTATGTGCTGCGTGCTCCTTCTCTCTCACTGGCTGCGTAGTGGCTCTGCCTGCAGGAGAGGAGAGAGGGAGAGTTGCGTGGTATTGACGGACAGTTTGAGGATCCAATGGAGTTGTTAGGTTTTGTCAGAGATGCTTTTTAATAGTTTTCATTGGTTCAAATTTTTTTTTTTTTACACAGACGTAAAGGGTGTGAAAAAAAAAGAAGCTGAAAATGGAGTTAGCTGGTTCGTCCTGGACACCGACGATATGTAACCCCTGTGCTGACTTAAATGATGTGCCCTATAAGACAGTGGTTCTCAAAGTGGGGTCCGGAAACCCACAGGGGTCGTTGGGTGGCTTCCAGGGGGTCCTTAGCTATATCAGTTCATATGGCATCAAACCCTATGTATATCGGCCGATCTACAAGCTCAAGAAAAGGTTTAAGAACAAATGTGCCAAGAGATGCCTCTTATAGGGTAAAGCCTATTAAATATTAATAATAATAATAATTACTATTATTGTTTATTATTATTACCCGTATACCTTTATTTGTATAGCACCTTTCAAAAATAAGGTATAAAGTGCTTTACCGTAAAACCGTAGAAAAGTGAATACAATCCCAGTTTAAGATAAACAAGATAAAAGTGAGTTTTGAGAAGAGATGTAAAAGGTGACACTGAGTTTGCCTGCCTGAGATCCCCAGACAGGAAGTTGCAGAGTCAAGGGAACCACATAGCAAAAGCCTGGTCACCTTTAGTGACAAGCTGAGACTTTGGAACCATCAGTAGGGCCCTGCTGGAGGATCTCAGGCAGCAGCCAGGCTCATAGGGAGTTAAAACATCTCAGATATAGGCAGGAGCCTGACTATTCAAAATGGTTACAATGTTTTTTTTTTTAAAGTAGTAAATGTGAAAGTGAAAACTCACAGGTAACCAATGAAGGGCAGCAAGGACTGCAGGGGCAATGTGTTTAATTTTAATGTGCGTCAAAAGCCTGGTAGCAGCGTTTTGTATCGGTTGCAATCTTTGTATATTTCACTTTCTGATACCCTAATAAAGTGCATGGCAATAGTCAAGTCTGGAGGAGATAAAAGCATGGGTGAGCTTTTCTAGGTCTGCAGGGGTAAGGATTAGTCTGACTGTGGCTAGCTGTCTCCTTTGGGCAAAGCAGGATTGAAATAGAATGGATGTACTGCTATATAAACGTAATGTTCTGGTAGGATGTAGAATGGGGTCACTGCTATATAAAAACATTCACACCAAATCTCTTCGGGCGGAAACAGCAGATCTACAAGCTCACAACGCGACACGCTGTGAGCTTGCCTTGTAGATCTGCTATTTTTGCCAAATGTTCACTTATTATGACATGCCCAGTTACAAGTAGTACAGTAGGTAGCAGAACAGTTGTTCATCATAACCTCATCTTATGAATTCTCTATTAGTTACATTATTTGACCTCAGTTAAGTTGTATAGCAGAACATTTGGTCGTTTTAACCTCATTTTATTAATTATGTTATTAGTTTATTAGCCACACTCAACTGAGTGTGTTAATATACTGCTTTACAACTTACTTACTTACTTACTTACTTAGTCCTCTTGCACTTCTTATAGATGAGGCAGCGGGGCTGTCATCTAAGGCGCGTAGAGCCAATTGTAGCAACCAGGTTTCTCCATCTGGGTCTGTCGTGGGCAAGGTGTTGAGCTTGTGCCAGAGTCACATCACAAGCCTTTAGGTCCTGGGCTATTACATCCAGCCAGCGGGTGCGGGGGGCGCCTCTGGGACGTCTCCAACCGGCTTGCTGGGGATTGAAGGCCAGGATGGTGCTTGTTGGGTGTTCCACGGGCAGGCGGATGATGTGGCCATACCAGCGCACTCGTCGCATTGCTGCAAGGCGGGATGCTGGGAGCTGTTGGGTTTTCTCTCTTAAAGCCCGGTTTGTGACATGCTGGCTCCACGTGATGCCTTCGATCCTCCTGAGGGCTCTGGAGTCGAAGCCATCGAGCCTGGCCGCCAGAGTGTTATTCAGCGGCCATGTTTCCGAGCCGTACAGGAGGACAGAAATGACAGAGGCATTGTAGACTCTGAGCTTTGTCTCCCTGGATATGTGCCGGTGTCGCCACAGCGGTCTCCATAGGGACTGCATGACGGACGCTGCAAGGACACGGCGTCGGTCGACCTCTATTTTGAGGTTGCCGGTGTTGGACACTGTCGAGCCCAGGAACTTGAATGTTGGGACAAAGTGGACAGGGGTGCCATCAAACAGAAGGGGTGGTGGGTCAGGTCCGTCGCCTACGTGCATAAGTTCGGTCTTGTGCCAGCTTATCTTCAGGCCGAGCTTTTTGGTCTCCTCGTCAAACACGCTGAGGGCTTCAGAGAGCTGATCGGCAGTCTCACTGAACAGAGTGGTGTCATCAGCGTATTCGAGGTCCTTCAGAGTGTAGCTTCCGAGTGACACCCCGGGGACCCGCTCACAGACTCTTGACATCAGGTGGTCAATGACACAGTTAAAGAGTTCTGGGGCAGCGACGCAGCCCTGCCTTACCCCGCTGTTTATGGGGAACCACTCGGAGTCCCGACCATTCACACGCACACAGCTTTCCGCACCATGGTACAGCTGCTTGAAGAGTGTGGTGATTTTTGTTGGGGCGCCGAGGGACTTCAGGATGTTCCAGAGGGACCCGTGGTCCACAGTGTCGAAGGCCGCCTTAAGGTCAATGAAGGCAATAAACAGGTGCCGGTCCTTTCTGAACTCCCGGGCCTTTACTATTAAGAGCCGGAGAGCAGAGATGTGGTCGGTGGTGGAGCGGTTGGGCATGAACCCAGCTTGTTGTTGGCGCCGTCTGCTTCTGGTTGCAGGTAGAGCTCGTGTGAGTAGGATACGGGTGAAGAGTTTACCGGGGATGGAGAGGAGTGTGATGCCTCTATGGTTGCTGCAGGTCAGCTGATCTCCCTTTCGCTTCCAGAAGGGAAGTATAATACCCCGCCTCCAGTCATCAGGCAGCGACTCAGAGACCCACACGAGGTTGATAATCTCTGTGAGCCAGAGGATGATGTTGTCTCCCCCGGCCTTCAGCATCTCTGCTGTGATGGTACATATGCCAGGGGCTTTGCCGTTCCTGAGCTTTGTCAGGGCTGCTTTGACTTCGGCTGGGGAGACGGGGGTGATGGAGCAGTCCGGGTTTGTGGTGGAGTGTCTGGTGAGAGTGGGGTCTTCCGGGGCAGGGGGATGGTTTAGGAGCTCGCTGAAATGCTCCTTCCAACGGCTGATGCAGTCGGCTTCAGTTGAGAGGACGTTGCCGGCCCCGTCCTTCACTAAGAAAGAGCGCTGGCGGGGGCCTGCTTTCCCTTGGCGGAGGAGGTTGAATAGCTGCCGCAGGTTGTTATTTTGGGAAGCCGTCTCCATGGCTGTCGCTTGATTGCTCCAAAAGTTTTCCCTGTCGCGCCGGATAGAGATGTTGCGCTGGCTGTTGAGGCGCCGATACAGGTCCAAGTCCCCTCGCAAACGGGCAGCTCGTCTGTTGTTTACGATGTCCAGTGTGTTCTGGGATATCCAGGGCTTCTTGGGGGCAGGTCTTGTTCGCCCGATGGATTCTGTGGAAGCCTCAATGACCTCATTTTTAAAGTGGGGCCAGTCCTGGGGTGTCCCACTGGAGAGAGCATTAAAGCGGTTTGCGATAGAGCACCTGTACCTGGCATGTTGTAATTTGAATATTCTTGTTGATAGTCATTTTGTTTTTTTATTATGTCCTTGATTTCCAGTTTGTTTAGTTTGTGTGTGTGTGTGTGTGTGTGTGTGTGTGTGTGTGTGTGTGTGTGTGTGTGTGTGTGTGTGTGTGTGTGTGTGTGTGTGTGTGTGTGTGTGTGTGTGTGTCCCCGCAAAAGTAGACACCTGATCACTCCTGATGTTCCAAGAGAATATGATATTATATATAATATTATGCCATATCAAGTATTTTAAATATTCAAAAATATTGTCAGTCACTGTAATAGTAACATAAGAAAGGTCAGGTCTATAATAAATTAAACTTGCATTTATAATGTATGATAATGCACTCACAAGACAATATTGTTAGTATTACTGTAACAGTAACATAAGGGGAAGAAAGTGTAACACTTTACTTAAAGGTCAGGTTTATAATACATAATAATTGCATTTATAATGTATTGCACTCGTAAGACTTCATAACACTCATTAAAAATGTTTGTAATTACGCATAACTACTTATAACAAGGTTTATGAATTATTATAAGTGCTGGTCATTCACAGATGTTGATGCATTTCCAATAAAACTTCCTCACACACATGGAATATAAAAACATACTGTATATATAATCAATGAACCTGGCATACCAGACGATTTTGTCCAGGAATTAATTAGAGGGATGATATATATTACCCCAAAAACAAACTGGCAAAGTTGGGAACAAAACATGCACCCATAGATGTCCGCTGGTCTGTATATCTGACCTAGCCGTAGAATACGACTCTCGTAGACGTATTTATGATTCTGACGTCAGAATCATAATCATAAATACGTCTACGAAAGTCGTATTTTACGGCTATATCTGACCCTGGAACATGAACCCTTGATTACTGTTTAAAGTTCAATTTATTAAATGTAGAGAGAACTCTGGTCTCAGATAATGTTCAAGGACCACTGAGGCTATAAAGCAGAGACATGACATTAAAATACAATGTGGTTATAGTAATACTATTACTTTGATAGCCACATCTACTCTAGTTTGTGTCAGCAATAATAATATCATTATGTTTAGACCTCTGATTTTATTTTGTCTGTTTCAATTGTGACAAAGGTCCTGTGAAAACCCTTCTTGACCATCCCTCATTTAGGGTTAATATAATATATATATATAAATATATACATATATATATATATATATATATATATATATATATATATATATATATATATATATATATATATATATATACTGTTATATATGTTTATATAGCAGCACTTCACTGCTATACTGGTGTGTTGTGTACGTCAGTTCACTTCAGTTATTTTTCTGTCCCTAGTTCTTGACCTCCGTTAACCATTTAAACCCTATACAGTATACTGGTATAAATGAGGACCCCCAGGGGTCTATCCTTGGCCCCCTCATGTTGTCCCTCCACACCATATCTCTTCGGTGAACAAATCTGCTATAGCCTAATGTTCACCTATTATGTCCAGAATAGGGATGTTACTTTATGTGGTTAGGTTGCAGAGTGTTTCTCTGCAGTTTATAATAGTTAATGTACTACTGTGTGTAAAAGCCTGGAGATCAAGGCTAGTTAACCACTTACAGCTTATTGTCTCCGCCAGGCCGAAAGGCATGGCGAGAGAGTATGTTTTGCCCCCTGTCCGTCCGTCCGTGTGTCCGTCCGTCCGTCCGTCCGTCATTCTGTCATTTTGTGTACAGCTAATCTCCGGCACCGTTGGCTTGATCGCAGAGAAACTGTGCACACACACTCCCTGGATGCCAGAGCAGAACCTCTGCCCCAAATTTTTCACCTGGGCCTGTTATAGCGCCACCAGGAGGCCGACTTGTGCAAAACACATTTTTGGACAGTACTCCTACAGATTTTGGCCAAAAATCCCGTAAATCGGTACACAGTATCTCTATAGTCATTAAAATAAATGGCTAATTTCAGATTTTTCATATTCCATCCTGATTGGCAGAAATTGCCTTTCAAAGTTTGCAGGAGTACTCCGTTTCGAACAAAATGCCTCAAATCATGAACACAGCATGCAATTTCCGTGAAATTTTGCACACTCAGGGCTCTATTCAGGGTGAAATTTGAACAAACCACTAATTACGGATTTCGGACTAGGCAAGAGGCGTTTCCCCGCAAAATTCGGTATTCTATGGCACCCCCCTCACCCGCCAAACACCTGAGCTACCCGTTACATTATGCATAGGTGTGGTTTGGGCGTTACAATGATAAAACCAATCACCGTGCCAGAAGCCATTGCCTTTAAGAGAAGACTGCGCTAGCCGTCATCCCGATCCAATATATGCTCTAGCCTATCTACCTGTCTGCACTGTTGCCTGGTCTGATTATTATAAGCCACATTGGGCTTGTTTTCCTTCTTTTTTTTTTTTTTATCCAAATACATTTTTATATTAATTTGTAGCCTATTGTGTTCACAATAAGCTTGTCATATTAGTCAGATCTGGAATAGTATATGAAAGCCATTTAAAATATGTATACTATTGGTACACACCGGCTGCTCCCAAATAATTAATTACATCATGTTGCGACAACGCTCCTACGTGGTACACAGACAAACAGTAGCACATGGGTATAATAACTTGGACAGTTTTAGGAAAGGTCTATAGCCTATGTACTCACGTTGGCTGTTATCGTTCTATTTCCACCATTCTAATGGATTCCAGGGGTGTGTAAACATCTCTGAAGTTGCTCCATAGTTTCCTCTGAAGTGACGCAGTTAAAGTTAACTTACATCCATATTGTCCCCGTTATCTTTCATCATCCACCTTTGTTCAGTAATCCCGAACAGAGCTAAACTTTAAGTTTACATCAATCAAAGCCTCTCAAACCCAGACACATTGCTGCGATGCGTATGTGCGTCGCCTACCTACCCAAAATAACAGACATACAAGCTATCAACGGCGCTGCGTCATGTCGTGTCGACAGCTTACAGATCTGTTATTTTGGACAGCATACAATGAGGCGCGCGCGCGCCACGGAGTAGCCTATCACTAAACCAAAAACATTACATTACGTGGTCAACAACATACTAGACATGTAACTTGCTTGGAGCTTTTAATGCAGTGGTTCTCAACCTGTGGGTCGAGACCACAATGGAGCACCCAACGCCTGGCGAGCTTGTAGATCTGCTATTTTCACAATATTTATCTGTGGAACCGAGTCAAACAAAATGGGGGGGGTCCCCAGTTCAAATATGGTTATTTTGGGGGGTCATGAACGTAGCGTTTACGCGGGGAATATAATAATAATATAGGCTAATATATGTAATATAGGCTATAATATAATATTCACCCGCAGCATGGGTTTAATGAGACAGCAGCCAAAATGAAAATCACACTATGATCCGATCATCTTATAAAAAATGTAAGTGCTTAAGATTTTAGCCCAAACCCAACGGGACCCGACCCGGCCCGTCGGCACCGGCTGAGCCGGGTCTACGTTTTTTTTACATCCAAATAAATTTACATATTAATTAATTTGTAGCGTAGGCTATTGTGTTCACAATAAGCAACTTGTCATATTAGTCAGATCCCCAAGAGTATATGAAAGCCATTTAAAATAGTTATATATTCTTACACAGCTGATGCCAAATAATTAATCAACAAATCGCAAAAATGATTACGGTTATTCTATGAAACATATATTTCATAGAATAACCATAATCATTTTTTAAATGGTTATGGGGCAGGGTATATTTATATAGCCCTATTTGCTCCAAGCTGTTTTTTAAATAAAATATAGACTGTTGGAAGAATTAACGAATTACCAAGATTTAATGAGAAATAAGGCTTCTTTAGAAAAATGACTGACGGGCTGGGCTGGGTCTAATTTGTCAATTATTAGTCGAGCCGGGCTGAAATATTTAGGGGATATGAAAGCTCTAGTTAGTAGTTTGAAGTGCTCATGTGGACTTATAGTTGCTTCTTTTTGTTTTCATAGACCTGCGGACTGCGGTTGCTTATTTCTCGCCAAGGCTGGCAACACGGCTCATGGTCCAACGCACAAAGCCATTGTAGTGTCTGTGTGCACTTGACGGGTGATTTTATAAACCAGCGGGTGGTATTAGATTCCACTATCCCCCCCCCGAAACCCGTACCCATGTGTGTCTGTAGAATTGCAATGTGGGGGATATAGCAACAACACGCCCACGGGCACACCTCCATGCGCAAATAACGGTGTCGGCATAATGGTGACGGGTAGAGCAGGTGCTAGAATAACCTATTGGGGCGGCGCAGGTCCATTATCCGGATTTAACGTGGTTTAGAGGGGGAGAAAACTGCCACAGAATAGAGCGGTCATTCCCATTAGGCCAAGGAAGAAATGCCATTTGAAAATGTTTAAATCAGCCTCATGGTGGCGCTGTAACAGGGCGATTCGTGTTTTTACCTATAACTGCACCGATCAGTGTAAAACTTTGTATGCACACTCTCTAGAGGCCAAGGAAAAACCTTTGCCCTGCATTTTTCACATTTGCCTTTTATAGCGCCACCAGGAGGCAGACTTATGTAAATCATATTTTTTTATATAAAGCATTCAGATTTGATCCAAATTTCACGCAAATCGGTACACATGATCTCTATAGTCATGTGATCAAAACGAATCTGTTTGATTTTTCATATTCCATCCTGATTGGCTAACATTGACATTGACACAGGAGTGGCCCGTTTTGAACAAAATGCCGCGAATCATGAACACAGCGTCCGATTGCGGTGAAACTTTGAATGCACATTTGCACTACGTTGAGGAACAAATGCCACCCTTTTAACATTGGCCTGTTATAGCGCCACCAGCAGGTCAAATTTAGCAAAACACATTTTTAGAACAAAATGCCTCAAATCATACATGCAGTGTCCGATTGCCGTGCACGGCCTAGGAATAAATGGCACCCTTTTCACATTGGCCTATTATAGCGACACCAGGAGGCCAAAATAACCTACCTGACCTGGCGGAGACCTGTGCTCCGAGGAGCACTTTTTTACTTCTGTGACCAGGAAAGTGACCAGGGACCAGTTCCTTGACGCCCCCCCATTTCCCCTCTCCACACCAAATATGTAGGAGTAGTGAAAACTGTGTTTAGAAGAAAATAATACATGGTGGAACATTTAGTTAGGTAGAAATCTAAGTTTATACAATTTCAAAATCAAATATGACTTATGATAATTATGTTGTGTATGCTATCTTAAATATAACTGGATCCATATTTTGATGTCTACAAACTACTGTGACTAGTTGACCAATAAATATAATGGTTCATCTTGGTTATCATCCTATCAGGGTTCATCGGCAGAGACCAGAGTCTCCTGTACCCAGCTGTGTCTCCATGAAGAGTGACAATTCTATGGGTTTACCTCTGGTCTTCAAAGATGGACACCACTCTACTGACCAGAGGTCAGATATCATACGATTATTGATCCGACTATTCATACTTGTTGATTTTCTACATCACATCCAACGTACTGTGTGTGTGTGTGTGTGTGTGTGTGTGTGTGTGTGTGTGTGTGTGTGTGTGTGTGTGTGTGTGTGTGTGTGTGTGTGTGTGTGTGTGTGTGTGTGTGTGTGTGTGTGTGTGTGTGTCAAACACATAGGGTTTAACCATTGAAAACCCTATACTGGTATGAACGAGGACCCCCAGAGGTCTATCCTTGACCCCCTCCTTTTGTCCCTCCACACCAAATCTCTTCAGTGAAAACAACAGATCTGCTATAGCTGAATGTTCACCTATTTTCACATGTCCAGAATAGGGATGCTACTTTATGTGGTTAAGTTGGGTAGCGGAACAGTACAGTTGTTTTGTCCAGTCCAATAATCTTTATTGAATTCTGTTCTTAGTTATTTGACTGCTGCATTAGAACAGCTTGTTTTAAGATGAACATTTTTATTGACTCATTTAGTTTTTATTATACACCTATAAACTTTATTTGTTTTCCAGTTTATTTCGTTTTTTAATCGTCCTCCTGGTGGGGGCTCCTCACTGGCAGGTGAGCCAATAGGATACAACAGCAGTGGCAACACAGACATTTGTGGGGAATGTATTGACATAATGACAAAATTGGGTAAAAACAATAAACAAAGAGTAAACAACTTTGATGATGGAGAGGACCCCGAAATGTCAACCCTCACTCCAGGGAACACATTGTGTATCTGCACTCTCACCAGTAGTACACTGTAAACCCCAACACTCAAATTGCCCAGAAGAGTCAAAATGTAGGGATATTAACACATAATTCAGCGTAAGATTTTGTTTTTTATTTTTTTTTTTAAATGTCAAATGCATTTAGTAATACTACTTATATGAAATGTATGAACAAACACAAATGCATTGGACATAAAAATTACAATGAACTTCAAATGGGTCATGTAAACTTGCAAACTTGGAATTGAAACAGCTGAAATCAATATATCAGTGTTTGGATAATGACCCGTGGGCAGCATTAAGTTACATTGGGGGCTTCATGTGGCCAGTTCCCCATCTATGGTTGTAGAGAATATATTTCACATTGAAAACATGTATAAGAAATAACACCAAATTCTACATAAATATGAAGCAGCTAAAACATGTTAAATGTCCATTAAAAATGGATAATAATGTGTATTTATTCTAACAGGTTATAAATATGTCTAAAAAGGACAGAGTATTTCTGTGTAGTTTACTGTAGATTATAATAATAGTTAATGTTCAACATTTATTAGACACTAAAACCACCTGACCTCTAATGTCTCTGTCATTGTGTTGTGTTGTCCTGATATAATCCTGAATGATGTTGGTAGACTTTGATACTGAACAACATGTTTAAACAGCTCATATAATCATAAAGTGTAACCTTTAGCTGTACAATTTCAAAAAGCTTAGTTCCTACCTTCAGTTAACCACTTACACCCTATTTACTTCTGTGACCAGAAAAGTGACCAGGGACCTTATTTAACAACATACTGTACATGTTGTGTATGCTATCTTAAATATAACTGGATCCATATTTTGATGTCTACCAACTACTGTGACTAGTTGAACAATAAATATAATGGTTCATCTTGGTTATCATCCTGTCAGGGTTCATCGGCAGAGACCAGAGTCTCCTATACCCAGCTGTGTCTCCATGAAGAGTGACAATTCTATGGGTTTACCTCTGGTCTTCAAAGATGGACACCACTCTACTGACCAGAGGTCAGAAATCATACGATTATTGATCCGACTATTCATACTCGTTGATTTTCTACATCACATCCAATGTACTGTGGATTTTTTTTGCCTAGGGCACCAAATTGCCTAGCACCGGCCCTGTGTGTGTGTGTGTGTGTGTGTGTGTGTGTGTGTGTGTGTGTGTGTGTGTGTGTGTGTGTGTGTGTGTGTGTGTGTGTGTGTGTGTGTGTGTGTCGGTTTGCGTGTGTGTCGGTTTGCGTGTGTGCGTGTGTGCTCACACACACACAGACACACAGACACACAAACACAGAGAGACACAGAGACACACACACACACACACACACACACACACACACACACACACACACACACACACACACACACACACACACACACACACACACACACACACAGTGAAAAGTTCTCTCTCTCTCTCTCTCTCTCTCTGAGAGAGAGATGAAGCAGGGACCCCATTGTATAAAGTTGTGTTGCAGATTAAACTTTTTCATAGATTTCATAGATAGCTTAGGCTGTCATCAGTGTTGTGTAAATTAATGTTTTTTGTAAATTTCAGACATTTAACCACTTAAACCTTCAATAGGCTAATTAGTACTTGATTTGCTCCTTTCCCCCCCTACACCAAACCTCTTTGCCGGTTAATGTTCCCCTGAATAGGGATGCTATAGGGTTCAAGTGGTTAATGTAAAAAAAAAAAAGTCCTATCACACAACAATTGTTTGCACCACCTATAGCAGCTCTGAGGATCCCCTAGGGGTCCCGGACCCCCTGTTGAAGATCCCGGGTCTAAAGTAAAGTATATATGATTAGAACATGCTTAAACATTCGACAATTAAGGTCTAATATTTCTACAATTGCTACACATTGATCCAAAACCTGTATATCCAGTCATTTTGGGGCATAAACTAGAAGTTGAAGGATAAATGAAGTCTGATAATGATGTACCGTGCATGTTCACATCATGTATACTTTACTTTACTTAAGACAATTTTTCAAATATTATGTGTTTTAACATTTTGGACAAAATGGCCAATTTTACATCGAGGCACCCAGATGTCCCTAGTGCCTACCTATCTGTATCCTGTAGTATAGCTGAATAGGATGGGGTAGGACTACGCTACTGTATTTTAATATCAGTCATAATGTTGGTAGCCTACTTGGAGAAGCAAATATTTTCTCAGTGTAAAAAGGTTGAGAACAACTTATTGATTTCAAGAGTTGGGTCAACTACTTGCATGATTCGTCACATCACAGTTTGGAAACGAATCCTGGGCCAGTTTTAAGACGTGTGTTTGGTGGGGATCTTTAAAGTTTAATAGCCGGGGTACAATTGTCTTTGCACAGAAACATCTTGTAAAAATACTTTTACTTGTACTCATAAAGTACATTTCAGAGCCTGTACCTTTTTACTTTTACTCGAGTAATTATTTGAATGAGTACTTCTACTTTTACCAAAGTCGTTTTTTACACAAGTAATTGTACTTCTACTCGAGTACAGAATGTCAGTACTATTCCCATCTCTGCCCGTTCCCCCCCTCCACACCAAATCTGTAGGAGTAGTGAAAACTGCATTGTGTTTAGAAGAAAATAAGACATGTGTGCGTGCGTGCGTTCGTGCGCATTTAATTAGATTATTGGTCTTACCATTAATTATTCATATTTTTTTCTCTCAAAATATAACATCCAATAACCAGAGCAACATTCAATATGAAAAGTGTGTGTGTGTGTGTGTGTGTGTGTGTGTGTGTGTGTGTGTGTGTGTGTGTGTGTGTGTGTCCTCCACAGAGACCATCAGCAAACTTCCCAGGTTTCCAGTTGTCAGGCTCAGGAATGTCAAACAGACGTGGACTCCATATTTAAGGTGTGTTAATGTACAACAACACCTTTTCTTCATCTGCAAATTAAATTAAAAATGATTGGTTGTTCACAATGGAGACGCTTACAGGGAAGTATTTTGGGGCAAGTAAATTTGTGTGAGGTGTACAGCGGACATGTGAATAGTTTTTCCCTGCCTGTTTGGTATTTTGGGGAATCATCTGTGTGTTGGTGTGTGAGGTGCAGTGAGGTGCAGTAGGAGGGTGTTGTTTGAAAATCAGCAGCACCCTGCAGTTTTGATATCAACAAGGACCATGATTTAGGCGTGTGTTGTCAGCCTGCAACAGCAGACCTGGTATAAGCATGTACATTGTTATTCTCAGTACCAAAACCACACATAACCGCTTTATATAGGCTACATTATTATATGATTGTCAGTTTTACTTAGTTATGAAGCCCTCAGTGAATCACATAATAATGTAATAATAATTTGGTCCCTGCTCCTTTCTGGCATTTGTCACTGTATATTTGAACATACGCCAAAATGTGTTTTCTGCATTTAACCCATCCTAAGTATTTGCACAGCCAAAATAAATTTCACTTACACCACAGATACAAAAAAGTGAATGTTACAGAAATATATTGTGATATTCATCACATGATATCTGGAGTCATGTGACAATTGGCGTCAAACTGAGTTTTAATATTCCACACTCTTTGGCTTCCAAAATCAGTGGGAGGTGCCCACCCCTTTCTAGTTGTGTATACTCTGCTTTTGGCAGTCTGTGTAAGGTGCAGTAGATTTGATGACACAAGAACATCAGTTTCTTTACAGAAATTACATTTCCAAGGCTGCATGACATTCTAAAAATACACCTACACTATTCCTCCTACATGTAATGAAAAGTGATTATTGTATTGGTCATGATTGAACCCATCTGCTACACACCCACTGATAATAATTCAGATAATCCAACCCACCATGCCACTTTGATGCAGGTATAGTCCACCACGCCATTGACTGCATTATACACTTGTTTACCAAAAATAGGGCCATTCATCTTTAATCTCTACTCTTCAAATCAATGGACTTACAATCAATTCAATATGGTTGTTGTTGTTGTTGTTGTTGTTGTTGTTGTTGTTGTTGTTGTTGTTCTTGATGATGTTGTTATAATTATCATCATTACATTTTGTGTTTCAGCTGGTTGAAGAGAAGGTCGTAACATTTGTGAAGGAAGAGCTGAAGAGGTTCCAGAAGGTTCTGATGACAGATTACCCAGAATGCTTAGAGAGTCAGAGGAAGTTGTTAGACAGTGAGGAGGAGCATAGGAGGAGCTTCAGAGAGGGAGCTCTGAAGACCACACTGCACCTCCTGAGGAGTGAGAAACAGGAGGCGCTGGCTGACATCCTGGAGAGCAGTAAGAATATTTTTTTTACAGCTTGAACATAATGGAGAGCAGTAAGAAAGTCTTTATTCACAACTTAAACATAATGGAGAGCAGTAAGAAAGTCTGTATTTACAGCTTTAACATGATGGAGAGGACAAAGTATGGCAATATGATATATATATATATATATAAACAACTCTGTGGTAAATACAGACATTTCTCTAAGGAGAGCTCTACTTTAACTAGAAACAATTCATACACATTAGATTACAAAACTACTAGCTTGTAACTTGTTATTGCTGAGGGAATTCCTACAAAATGTTATGACACACAGACACAGAAACTCGCTGACAGCACACATGATATTACCCTGTCATGCTGCATGCATGTGGGCAGTGTAATTAACGTATCAGAAATGTAGTGTTTTTAAGACTACATTCCGAGACATATCCCTACAGCCGTGTCTGCTTCAAAATCACCGTGGCAAAGTGGGTCGGGGAAGATCTGGATGGTGAGCCTGTGGAACAGGACTGTGTGCACAACCGGGCAATTAAATATAATTAACTTTAGTATATAAATAAACATTATACTCACCAGTGAGATTCCTGGCTGCTCGTGCTCACACAACTCAATGAATGCTTCACCGATTAGTATTTAAATAATGGGGTAGCCATGAATTGTAATTAAATACTGCTAATAATACTAATAATGATAATAAAAACAAATATTTGTGTAGCACCTTTCATGACATAAAATGCAGCCCCAAGTGCTTTACATAAAAAGATCAACGAAAGAAAATAACACAATATTAAACAAGTTAATTAATTAATTAAAAACACAATCAAAAACATGATCAAGAACAAATTAAAAGGAGGCCAGATCAAAATTAAATCAATAAAATAAAATAGCAAAAACAAGACAAAAATAAAATGGAATCAACTAAAAGCAAAAGTAAAACGGTGGGTCTTGAGCTTGCTTTTAAAGCCATCTATGGTCCTTGCCTGTCCTATATGTAGTGGGAGCTTGTTCCAGGCCATTGGCCCATACAAGCAGAAAGCTGCTTCGCCATGTTTTTTAGAATTCATGTTTGGCACCTCGAGGAGGCCAGCACTAGATTAACTATCTTGTCTGCATTTGATGACACATTTCTAATGAAACATGGTTTAACTTCACTAGAGGCAGGATTAAAGATTATTGTTTGTCCAATACTTTACTCCTAAATAACTATCTAAAAAATGACTGGCTGGATTGCCATGGGATTGTCTGTGAACCTTCAGGAACCACAGAGGATGTAGTCTCAATCTCCAGGCTTTTATTTTTTAGTTTTGCTCAAAAATAAGAGCCTGGACCAGCCTGTTGACGTTCCTGGAATAGGAAGTGTTTCATTTTCCCAACCAACCAGAGTGCAGTGAGCGTCGCTCCAAATGTTGTGACGTCAGGGCTATCAATGTTGCACATTGGGGAGGAGGAGGGGCGCGGGCGGGACGGACAAATCGGTGAACCAATAGGATCCGGCGGAAATTTTCTCAGGAGATTTTGAACCCGCCTCTTTAGACATGATATCAGACTCGCTAGGGCAGTCTACAGAGGATGGCTCCTACTGATAACTTTAGTTATATGGCCTTTCATATAGCGGCATCATTAGGACACAATGTCCACTTGCACACATACTCCTCCTACACAACATATCTGTACCACTACTGGATATTTTGCCATGCAATTTGCTATGGACCTGCATTCTGTCGAGATGATTGATTTTGGTGATCCAATAGTCTTTCCTCCAGCACCACCATTAGAACAAAATGTGCACATAAACACACAATTTTTCAAGATCTAATGTCACAAAACTGGCTGAGTACATTCATGTTAGCTAGAGGATGGCCAGTGGTCTTTGTTCTAGTGACAAATTACGTTAAAATGTTCCTTTGTGCACAGAATGTTTCAAAATCTTATTGGAAGTTTATATTGAAATCGAATGCAATCAACAAGAATGATGTCATCCTGCAACATAATGACCCAGCATAACAAAAAGATGGTCATCCTGTTAACACAACCTCTCATTTGAGGACCACAGTGACCGACCACAGCAAAACTCTGACAATAACACATACATCATTTTTCTTTCCTGCATTATTTCACCTGGGAGAGTCACAACTTTTCTTAAACCACATCAGCTGATCATGTAAAGTTAGTCTTTCATACGATTGTGCAGTAATGTAACAAGATCAATACCTCTCTTCTTACGTCATGTCAAGTAAAAAATGCTATATTTCTCAATCACCATCTGGTTAATGTGTTTGGTATCATTTACATTAAAGTTGCTGTAGACGATTGCAGCGCCCAAATGCGGCACTATACTTCCATCACTATACGGCACTATACAACCCATCTGTTGCAAAGGTTTCCTTATTTCCCTGAGTTATGTCTGTGAGGCAGCACTCATGCAGTTTGCACCACTGTAACAGAGTGCCTGCCCACCAAGTGTCTCTTTAGGGAAAACCGCTACCATACCCAGCGAAAACGGAGGCAACACAAATAAGGTCAAACTAATTTACTCAAATGATTATTTCACAATCATAATATTATTTTAGGAATGCTTATATTCTGCACCTTTTATATAAAAAATATCTAAACCATCTTTAGCATCTTATTGAGCGGCCGTAGCTTAGTGGGTAGAGGGGCTGCCTGGGTAACAGAAGGTATCAGGTTTGATTCCCAGCCCGGCAATTTAATGAGGTGTCCCTGAGCAAGACACTTAACCCCTAACTGTTTCCCCCTGCGCCCATGTCTGACAAATAAAACAGACTTTCCCCTGCAGGAAGTAGGTCTAAGCTAATGACTTAGTATTATTATTGGTGTTTTCCATTCTTTCCTTTTCTTTTTTAGAAACCCTTGCTGCTGTCAGTCAACGACAACTCAAGTCTAATCTCAGGAAGAAGTGTGAGTGTTTATCTGAGTGGATTGAAAAAGAGGGAAAACAAAAAACACCTCTGAATCAGATCTTCACAGAGCTCTACATCACAGAGGGGGGGAGTGGAGAGGTCAATAAAGAACATGAGGTCAGACAGATTGAAGCAGCATCCAATAAACCAGCTAGACCAGAAACTACAATAAAATATGAAGACATCTTTAAACCCTTACCCGGAACACATGAACCAGTCAGAACAGTGATGACGAAGGGAGTGGCTGGCATTGGTAAAACAGTCCTAACTCAGAAGTGCGCTCTGGACTGGGCAGAAGACAAAGCCAACCAGAATATCCACTTCATGTTTCCATTAGCTTTCCGAGAGCTGAATTTGGTAAAGAAGAACTACAGCTTGGTAGGACTTCTTCATCATTTCTTTGGTGGAAACACGGAAGCAGACATATCCAGCTTGAAGGGGTCCCAAATTGCGTTCATCTTGGATGGATTAGATGAGTTTCGGATTCCTTTAGACTTCAAGAACAATGAGATCTTAACTGATGTCACGAAGCCAACTTCAGTGAACGTGCTGCTGACAAACCTAATCAAGGGGAACCTGCTTCCCTCTGCTCACATCTGGATAACCTCACGACCTGCAGCAGCCGATCAGATCCCTTCTGATTATGTTGACAGGGTGACAGAGGTGAGAGGGTTCACTGATCCCCAGAAGGAGGAGTACTTCATGAAGAGATTCAGTGATGAGAACCAGGCCATGGCATTCATCTCACACATCAAGACATCACGGAGCCTCCACATCATGTGTCACATTCCAGTGTTCTGTTGGATCACTGCTGCAGTTCTGGAGGACATTTTGAGAACAGAGGAGAAAGGACTGCTGCCAAAGACCCTGACTGCGATGTACCTCCACTTCATGGTGGTTCAGTCCAA